>NW_015667292.1:498775-524999 GCF_001515625.1 Sinocyclocheilus rhinocerous
ATATATATATATATATATATATATATACATTACTGTTTTAAAGTTTGGGATCAGTAAAATGTTTTTATTTTTAAATAATAGTCTCTGAAGGAGAATGTAATAGAGATGCACCGAGGAACCAGCCAGGGACCGATTTAATTTGAATCAAAACAACTCTACAGTGTCTTATTATTCTAACTGAATTAATTGATTGATTATAATGTAAGAATTTGACGTGAAAGATGACACATACATTTAATAAGGTTAGGAAAAAATAGCCCATATTGTGGAAAATTACATCTGCTTTGTTATATATAGCCACTCATTTTCAGTTAATTGTTATTTCTACCTCTTTCCAGTCACATAGCACTTTATTTTGAGAGTGGTTTTAGTGAGAGAACATCCTATAACTTTCTTCTATTAGGAAAATAAAATGTTGTATTATAAGTAGATTTTTGTTTGTGCTGTCAATCAGTTCTTAGAAATGTAATAGTTCTTAGAAAAAAAATTTGGCAGGTCACACAATCTCTAGCATGTAACACTGAAAAACCTGAGAATGATAAACATTCAGCTTTTCAATCACAGGAATAAATTACATTCTAAAATAAATTAAAATAGAGTTAAAACAATTAGTTTAAAATGTAATATTTAACAATATTACTATATTTTACTGCATTTTTTTCCAAATAAATAAAGCCTTGGTAAGCATAAAAATTCAAAAATATAAAAAGAAAGACTCAAAAACATTAAAAATATTAAATATTAGTACTTTAGAAGTTCAGAAAGAAAGTAGTAGACATTTTAGGTGTGAAAGAGCCTTTACATTTTACCTTAAACCAAGGGTTACAGTATTGCGGTTTGTTAATAAAGTTACCAGGAGAAGCATTTAGAGATTAGAAACAGTTAATTCTGGACCCTGCACACACATATCACATTTACTCAAGTCATACTAGCTTAAACACACACACCTCACACATGGGTGCAACATCAGTGACCAGACTGGGAAAATTAGGTCACCCCGATAGAGAATAATTGGCAATACCAGAGGAGACAACAAGCCGCCAGACAAACTGCAGCGCAGCGGGAGATCGGCAGAGGGGGAACTTTAGAGAGTAAATCTCTCCCTCGAACACACACACACACACACACACACACACACACAGTGAGGTGCTGAATTCTCCCCTGGGTCAGGGAGCCATACTGAAAAAGAGGAGAGAGAAAGATAGGAATGAGAAAATAATGAATAATGACACTGGAAAAATGAAATGACTTGGTACAAAAGAATAGACAGTTAGATCAGAGAAACAAGAGGGGAACTGATAAAGACAGAGACAATTGTGGACAGAGAAAAGAAATTATGATATCAGCTTGGTAAAGTAGAAGTGTGTGTGAGAGAGAGATTGGCTATGGAAACGTAAAGAGTACAATTTAATCACTTTCACTGCGTACAAGACAAAAAGTGATGTGCCCTGAACCATGTGCCCTTTGATAGATCTATGACATATTACAGCTTTATTTCTGTTAAAGACTGAACAGACCAAATGAGCAGAAGTGCATGATTTATGAATATGGTCCCTTGGCATGTGTGTGCGTGTACATGAGAATGTATGCTTCATGCAGTGAGACAAGATTTAGATGATACTAGCCACAGCTGTGAACTGCATTTTAATTAGCTCAAATAACATTTGCAAATCTAAACAGAAGCTTCCATCCACACAATGCAAACATAATGCATAAATTCCTTCTGTAATGGTCCTGCAAAACATGCCAGTTTTATTCACTATAAAAGGTGAAGGAAATATTATTTCTGTTATTTAATAAAAAAAAATAAAATAAAAAAAATTGCATAATTAATGCAGTGTTATTTAAATACTATTTATATTGTAATATTAATATTTTGACCTTGCTTTTTATACTTTAAGTTTTCATTTTAACTTTGGTTTAAGTTGTAGTAAATTTTATTATTTTTATTTGCCATTTTTTATTGTTTTATATACAGTATAGTTTTATTATTTTATTTACTTGTACTTTTTAGTACTTCGACTTAATTTATTTCAGCTATTTGCCAAGGTAGCACTTCTAATTTAAGTTTTTTCAAGTTTAAGTTTTCCATCTAATATTTTTTATTTTATTTCAGCTTTATATCAGTTCAAACTATTTTTTAATAGTTTTTGTTTTAACTGACATTGCATAATAACATAACAACAACATTGCTTTAATGACACATTATCATATGGACAATCAATCAGTAATGATGGTAATGCAAAAATTAAAAAAAAGAAGCTTCCTTTTGATACGTGCATCACTGAAAATATACCTTTGCATTTCAGTAAGTCAGTCAGTTGTTTAAATTCAGTTCAGTGAAGTATCTGTCAGACTCAGGGGTGCCGCTATGTTTTCCGGGCCCCCTGAACATCACATTGACTTGGGCCCCTCTCCCTCACCGGGCCCTTGGAATCGTCCTAACATTCCCCTGATCAGACTGATTTACTTATTTAAACTGATATCCGAGGATCTGGAAGTGTCATTTGTTTGTGAATCATACGACACTGTTTATGCTGTATGCTTTTGATTTACTAAAAACAACTGGCTTATAGCCCCATATCTCATTGCTTAACAAACATGTAATTGAGTGCAAATGCCATTTGTTTGTGAATTGGACTGCATTGTTGTTTACCCTATATGCTTTTGATTCACTAAAAAGAACTGGCTTATAAAAGTTATTTGTCCATGAATTGAACTACACTGTTCATCCTGCATTCTATTGATTCACTAAAGAGAACTGGCTTATTAGAGTGTTTTTTTTCTTCTTAAATTGGACTACATTGGTGGTGCAGTATATGCTGCTGTTGTGCAAAATGATAACTCAGTGGCACTTGCCTTTTTTACGCACACACATTCACTACATTCACAACAGAAAGCAAACTCACATTTACAACTAAGGTAAATAAAAATCTATCTATCTATCTATCTATCTATCTATCTATCTATCTATCTATCATCACCTCAAGAAAGAATGCACTTTAGTGAGGAAAAGGATCTCACAGGTTGGGTGGCCAATCGATCTTAAAGTCCATACAGTCAGAGAGTCGGGAGCCATTTTCACCTATGAGTCACCGGCGGACCATCCATTACCCATAAATGTTTGCGTGGGCAATTGTGTGCACATCACACCTACAGCCGCTTTACAGCAGACCAACCGGCATTAATTGAGGTATTGAGAGAACGTCATTACCGTAGTAATAACTCAACGGCGTAAATGATTGCGGGAAAAATGGCTGCGCCTCATTAGCCCCATATCTCATTGCTTAACAAACATGTAATTGAGTGCAAACGTATTTGCCTATTGATGGGTCCATTTCCAGCTCAGAGAGCTCTCCCCAGCTTGATAAAGAAACTAAATGACACTAAGGGAAAAGGGTGACAGTATATTTTTCAAACTTAAAATGTGTCACTTGATTTCCTCTACAGTCATATGTCTTTATCACATTTATCAGCAATGAATTTATAATCATCTTATTAGGCAACATATCAGTCTGCATGTAAATGCATCGTAATAACTATTACGTTTTAAGGGTGTCTGCTCCAATTAGCTTCAAATAGAGCCATGAATCCAGTAGAACTGCTGCCAAATGGCCCAACGGCCCTGGCAGATGCAGCCCATTTAAAAGCACATTTCTGTCTGTCTGTAAGGGCACCGCGACTACCAGGTTGGACCCGGCTCACCGTCTTCAGTGTTTATTTGGTCTCCATTATCTTTTATTTGCAGGCTGATGCTTTCACTTGGCAAGAGATCAGCTGTAATTCAGCCTCACGGAGGCAGTGAGGGAATGCAGGACCGGTAGAAGAGCCTGTTGTCGCCCAAAGAGAGACACGCTGGAATAGATGAAACATAAACAGGTCTGTCAGGCTAAATAAACTCTGTGGTTTTGTTTCTGATGATCCTCTAATTCAATCCAGATTGACCCACTAACACCACACTATAATTCATAAACACTTCATGCTGCTCTTTTTTTATTCCTCTTCTAGCCCACTCAACTGAATTTTTCCCGGAGAGGAACAATGATGATGTAAAGTAGGTGCTAAAATTTCATGCGCTAACATTCTATACATTTAAGTTTGTATTTTGGCATGCGTAATGATTAAGTTATTAAATAAAATAAGACATATTTATTTGTGTTTAAGAATTGCAGGTGAAAAAAGCTTTGTGATTTCAGGAGAGCTAACATACATTTCTATCAATCAACATGCTAATGCTTTATTTCTACCATCTAGTTAAACTGATGACATTTAGATCATAGAGATCTGTAAAAATGATTTTCTGAAAAAAAAAGAAAAAAAAAATTATTCATAATGTGAAAACATCTGCACAAATATAAAATAGAAGGATTGTATCCAAACAGCACAGAACTACTGCAGCAAAGTGACAGGAAACTTCAGTATTCACCTTAAAGAACCCGGTTTCTACAAAAACCGACTACAGAGAACTTCACAAAGCCAACATCTATGAAAGAGCTGCAACTGCTAAAACTTTAATCATAGACACCAATGCTAAAATGCGAGAAAAAAAAATGGTGTGATGATCATAAAACTTAGACATTTGGAGTACCAAGGTGACATTCAACATCTGCCCTGGCTATTTCAGTCTGACTTCAATATTATCAAACCACTGTGGGCAGTTTTGGAAGAGAAGAGTGAGAAGCAGATTCCCTCCTCAAACATCTCTGAAGCAACTGGCAGAGTTTTTTTTTTATAAACAACATTTTACTGGAGACTATTCTAAGAAAGGTGAAGGCATTATAAAAAGTAAATGGTGGTAAAACCTATTTCCAGGTCTTCACATTATTTTTTTCCAACCCCTGTATACTGTATATAAACACATACTGTATATTCATATACATATGTACATATACCAAAAGTCACTTACATTAACATAACAGCGTAGGAGATTGTGTTTCAAAACACACAAGATGTAGGCATGTAAGCAGTACATGATTTAGTTTGCTTTCCAGACATCCCACACATCCAGATATGACATTTAACACACATTCCGTGAGGATAAAATGCAAATGGGAGGACCAGAGAGGAGGGATGAATGATAAAGAGTGAGCAAAAGAGAAACATTAATGGATAGCAGTCTGTATCTCAGCAGCTCCCCAAAAACATATTTAAGATATGCAAATGACTGTCATAGCGAGGCACTTGACAACATGTTATTATGTCTCAATATACAAACAGAACAAGAGAAAAGGGGGTGAAGAAAATGGAGGAGAGAGAGAGAAAAGAACAAACAGAGATAGAAAGAGAAGCTGTTTGTGCTCAGCATTACAGATACTGACCGAGCCACATGGTCCAGATACTACGGAAGCTTGTTTTCGCCACGGGATGAAAAATAAAAAAGGTAATTGTGTTTTTTTATCTTACATTTCAGCGATATATAAACTCAGAATTATAACTTTTCTTTGTGGAACTGTCCCTTCGTAAAGACCCGCCCCCCTTCGTTACTGTTGCTATGTCTGACAAGCCACGGTGCTCTCACGCCACACAACATGTTCTCACGCAGTGAAAAAATACATCGTGGTGCAAAGAGGAGACTGACAATGCGCTGATGGACAAGACAGAGCTGCTCTCACGCCACACAACATGTTCTCACGCAGTGAAAAAATACATCGCGGTGCAAAGAGGAGACTGACAATGCGCTGATGGACAAGACAGAGCAGGTTACTTTAGGTATGAAACAAAGTCTCCACTTTCAAATTTTGTCTTTTTTTAAGAAATAAATAATAAATACCGTTTTGTGGCTCTTTAATGTGTCAGGACAGATTGCTGTGGCACCTCAGTTCAAGCGGCATGTGAACCGATCATCTCTTCTTCTTTACTAGTTATAGCATGAAATAAACATGAATGAACATCAGAAGGTAGGCCTATCTTGTTTCAACTGCTGAAATACGTAAATATAAACCATTTTTAAAGTTCAAGTCCACCAACGTTAATCTACTCTCCTGTCTGGTTTGTTTGTTGAACAAAAATGGCAGATTTGGCATTATAATTGGTCAGATTGCCTGTCAATCAAACTCCCTGCGAATGGTCAATTCACAATTGAGTTTACATTTTGTAATTCTTTGCAATCCTCTGAATTTTGGGGTTACATCTCAAATTTTTTTTAATAAAAAGTAATAATAAAAAAATAAAAAGGTAATTGTGACTTTTTATCTCACAATTCTGACTTTATAAAGCTGCCAAAAACTGTAGATAATGCGGAAACATGTTAAACTGATTTTCATTTAGCTTATTATTTGGCAATATTATGACTAAAACATAAGTTTATTTATTTATTTTATTTTATTTATATTTTATTTTTTAAATAATATTTTTTAAAAATTTTAAGGTGTTGCATGCAGTTACTAAGATCTCCTGACTGGCTTTAGGTCATTGCTATGCAATTGATAAATGGTTGAAAGGGCACTGCTATGCCCCCAAGTTTTCATGATATTTTAGTCCCTGGTTTTAAAATGTCTAAGTCTCTCAAAATATGATAAATCTAATAAATTAGAAAAGTAACAAATCTCTCCTGAATATACACATACTTTGAGGTGTAATTCATGTCTATAGCATAAGCAGCATAGAACTAGTTACATGCCACAGTTTGTATGAACAATAATAACTATGAAGCACAAGTATGCCAGTGAAGCACAGCATCTGTTGATCAGAATGAAGAAGTGCACTGACACAGAAACAGTGCAAGACACAGAAACAGTAACAGAGACAGATCAAGAGGAAGGGGAAAATTGTGTTAAATTATGGGTGTAATACATGCAGATTCCATGATGGAGAAAGGCATGAAAAAATACAATAACCAAAAAACATGGCACTCCGATGCTGGGCAGCTCAATGCCTAGTGGGCCGACGAATTGCCTGGGAGACAAGCATCCAAGGGGGACAGTAGGGGGGATGGAGCAGCGCCAATAATGAAGCTCCAGCACCTGCCAAAAGCTTAAATTAGAAAGAAACGCTGCAGCCAAATCCAGCCATGGGGAAAGGTCACAGGGAAAACGTTCCAAAGTGAATGCAGAAAACACTGCAACCCAGGAGCGCCTTAGATCTCCCTAACCTGATAATGCTGAAATGGATGGGACAGCACAGACAAAAGGACAATCTGCTGTACCGTGCTGCTTTCTTTAAGCCCTGGGTTTAACCCCTCTCAGTAAAGCAGACACTAGGCGGAGCTGCTTAAAATGTCAAATAGTAATAGATGGAAGAAATTTGCTCCAGAAAGAAAATGAATGTGCCTCAGATTTGCTGGTCATTCTCAAAAGGTCAGCAGAAATTATTAAATACTGAGCGATCAAAAAGCTACCGGTAAAGACTGGAGATGGTGTAATCAGTACTGGGGAACATCTTCGTCTTAAATGAAGGTTTGACGTTTATTAGGCCCTAAATTAATCAGATAATTAATTGATGCATCTTAATGGCTATTGGAATTACAAATAAGATTTTACAGCAGAATAAATGTCATGCTGCTCTTTGTTGGATTCTGACTAATGCTGGTGTGAAACCTGGATATCATTTCCATGCAGGCAAGCATTAGAAACTACTGCATTCCCCTGTTGTTCTGCATCGTAATACATACAAATGCATATCAACAAACAATCTAATGTTTATCAGAACTTAAACGCATTGAAATTGAAGGGCTCAGTGTAATGTTAAAACATACCTTTTCCTTAAAAACCCAGACCAAAAAGACAAAAACAACTCATTTCTAAACTTAAATATAGAAGTCTCTATATCCAGTAGTAAGATAAAGATACATTGTAATAGGGGATCATGCACATTAATACAGTTACCCTGCTCAGTAAGGTAAAATGGAGAAAGCAACAGAAGAACTATGATTATTAAAAGCCAGAAGAACTAATAATGTGGAAAAATATACCAAATCTTGTGCTTTTCTGGCTATACGTTACACATGCCCTCTGCACATCCTTTTAAAGGATCCAGACATTCTTAAAGTCTTAAAGGTGCAGTAGCAAAAAAATGGCCTGATTATTTGTAAAGGTCAGAAAGGGGGTGGAACATAAGACAAAAGTATGAAATGATCCCTTTAATTTATAGTGATGCCAAAGTAAATAATTTCACACTAATGATCCCTGCAATATAATTTGGTTTACGTCCATCTGAAATGTGGCTGGGACATTTAACCAGGGCAGGGGTGGTCCGGCAGCACTATTTGTTTAGGTTCCTTGAGGAAGCGTGTTGTGCTGATTAAACTCATTATTGTAGTTGTAAACTGCCAGACCTGAATGTTCTCAGTATTGATCGTCTGCTGAGTGAAAGTTTGCTTTAACACCCTCAGGGCTTTAGTCCAAGATTACTATTGTCCACAAACACTCTCTGTCTCAGTTTCTCTCTTGTCCTCTTGTGAGTGTTTAACTGACCATCACGGCAGCAAAAAAAAATTTAACCACTGACCTTCATTGCCATCTCTCTCCCATCAGAGTTTGTTAAAGAAGACCGGCTCTATATCACTCAGGGTTACAGGCCTGTCCTCGAGCAACTCCGCATGAGCGTGGCACGGGTGATCTGGGTCTTCGCGGACAATTAACAACAGGCTGTTTGATGGGCTGTCTCCAGCGAATGTCAGGGCCTCCTTTAACAGGGTGGCAGAAGATCTGGCTGCGGCTTCACGGTGTGCTCAAAACTGCAAAGGAGGTGTGAAGGCAGAATAAGACAATGTGCTGAGGTGGGCACAGCAGGAGAACGAAAAACAAGTCACTTGCGTCACGCCTGCACCGCAAAGCAGTCCTGATTTTTGTTTTTTCTAAACCTATGCTTCTCATTAAGATGGCATCAGTGATTCTGAGCATCTTTCTTCAGCACTCAAAACAGCTGAGAGCGGCTCTATCAGGGCAAGACTCTGGCAATGCGCCGGCTCTCATGGGCTGTGTTGCCGTATGGTTCTGCCATAAATAGCAAACTGAAGATTTTTCATTAATTTTAACTTGATTGTATTGAGCGTGACCTGAATTAACACACCTAGCATTAAAGCACACTTGTTATGAAGAGTTATCACATTAAAAACATCTTAAAGGGATAGTTCACCCCCAAAAAATGAATATTCTTTCATCATTTACTCATCCCCATGTTGTTCCTAACCTGTATAACTTTGATGATGTTCTCCTTTCATAAGTCCAGAGATTTGATACAACCTTTTGAAAGTAGTGTATATAATTCAAATCTCAAACTGCTAAGTATCAACATTATCTCAGATGTTTGTCCTATAATGCATTAGAAATAAAAAAGGCAGACTCGAATGAGACAATTTTTGACACATTAAAGGGATATTTCAGCCAAAATTGGACATTCATCATTTATTTACCCTCATGTTGTTCCAAACCTGTATGATTTTATTTTATTTTTGAAACACAAAAGATGATATTTTGCAAAATGTCTCAGTGTTTTTATCTATACAATAAATATAATTCGGATCCAGTATTGTTTTAGACCCCACTGACTTTCATTGTATAACCAAAAGTATTCTTCAAAATGTTTTCATTTGTGTTCTGCATAAGAAAGAAAGCCAAGCAAGTTTGAACAGCATAAGAATGAGTAAATTATCACAGAATTTTCAATTTTTGGTGAACTATCCCTTTAAAGATCTTCTCTGCTGCAATTTAAGTTGTCTGATGACCATCAAATGTAACATTCCACCTGCTAGGTTTAGAGATGTGTCCCCTTACAACATTTTTATGGTAGAACCAATGTTGATGTCAGAGGAAATAAACGTTATATGTTTGAGGTGAGTTTTGTGAGTCTCTACAACTCTGGCTCCTCGAGGACCCCAATCTTCTTAAAATGCCCCTTATGGGACTACACCTCGAGTCTCACTTGGGCAGCTTCGGTGACTTTCACTGCAGTCTAGCCCACATGGCGCCACCAGTCTGCAAGCCTAACAAGATCCCACAGGTCATAAAACATACGGGCCGTGAAAATGATGGGGGTGGTTGAGGGAGTAAGAACAATTCTAGTTGTAAATCTGAACTACAGCATAAAAGAGATCAAAGAGAACGGTTGTTTAATTATTAGTTAACACTGAATTTTGCTGTTTGTAGGGTGCCTCGAGCTGTGCAACACACAAAAGGAACAGAGTGAGACCCTCATTTGCAATTCGCACTTAGCAATAAAAAGACTGTGTATTGCAAAATAATGGCAAAGAAACATGACTTTCTTTTGAGTTGTCCTCAAGGGCTGCACACACTAATGTACAGTCTGACCAGTATAGTCTGATTCAACAACAAATGACTTTTATAAACTCTTTCTTTTTAGTAAATCTGAAAGATACAACAAAATCAGTGTAACTACATGATATTCACGAACAAATGACTCTTCTAAGTCAATCCTTTGAATAAATCATTTAAAAAAATTCACAAACTCAGGAACATACAATATTTTTTTGAAGTTGCATTCAAACTCCACTTGACTCTCAGTTTGAAATGACATGATGCTTCTGTTTGTTATTCTAGCCATCAACCATTCAAACTGTTGCTCACCTCTCCAACTAAACGACCACTGCCCCAGTAAAATGGATAAGCCAAGAGCTCTCTTGTCTGCACTTGTCTTGGATGATTACTGCATCCAGTGTGGTTAAAATACAGCCATCTATTGTGATTTGTGTTGAACAGAAAGATAAAGCAAACCAGTGACCCTCTAACTGCTAATGTGCAATAATGTTTATCTTGACTATTACAGGAAGTCAGGCCATTTACTGGGCAAGGTTTAAAAAAATCCTTTTTCATAAATGATCCCTGGCTTTACATTTTACGTAGACTCACCTTGGCACCCTGATAGACGTATGAAAGCAATGAACAAATGTCATATGCTCATAAAAAAAGGTAAAACACCCATCACAATAAAAAAAAAGGCAATGTACCGAGCCCCCATTTCCTGGTCACTGTCTGGAAAAGGTCAAGAGCCATTTAAAATGCCCGGAAACCCACAGAACCTGAGCACATGTAATAAACATTACTGACCATCACAGTTTTGGTATGGCTGGATGGGCAAATGTCATTACAGCTGTCAAACACTATAAAGCCTGGTGTAATATGGTGTCTATATAAAAATATATTGCCCTCAGGCCTTCGGCGGTATTGGCATTAAAAGACCATTTTCTCAAAGACATTATTAAGGATTAAATATTTTCTCAACTTAGCTCCGATACTTATTAACATATTCATTAGCTGAATGCCATAAAGACAGTAAATTTGAAAGATGTGGTTCAGAAGGTAATACGACTTGCACCTGCTAGTATCTAAAGAGCATTTTGAGTCTTTAGTTAAAGTTATCCTCCATATCCTCACATGGCATTAATGTGATTAATAACAACTTTCAGGGTTGTGCACCATTTATAATTCATCAGCAAATGCATTTTAAGTTCCATTTCAATTAGCACATAGGATGTAGAATTTAAATTTGAAATAGAATAGAATTTAAATGATAGAATGTATGAAAGTGTAGTTTTAGAATTATAGAATCATCATCTCATATACCAATATGGAAAAACATTGACAAAAGTAATGAATTATGTAATGATGTCAAAATGTATCTTTATAAAGTTAATTGTAAACAACCTGACGGTCATTGGCATTTTATGGTAAAAATATATTATTAAAATTTATTTGAATAAACTGTTATTTGCTTTGACTGTATTAAACTTGAATAAATGTGTTCCACTAATCTGAGAAAATATATTCTGGGAATAAATAGAAATAATTACATTTACATTTACATTTAGTCATTTAGCAGACGCTTTTATCCAAAGCGACTTACAAATGAGGACAATAAAAGCAGTCAAAATTAACAAAAGAGCAACAATATATAAGTGCAAATGACAAGTCTCGGTTAGCCTAACGCAGTACACGTAGCAAGGTGTATATATATATACTATATATATATTAGGAAGATCAGGCCCTTTCTTTCAGAACATGATTCACAACTCCTTGTTCAAGCTCTTGTTCTGTCCAGGCTGGACTATTGCAATGCTCTCTTGGCAGGTCTTCCAGCCACTTCTATCAAACCTCTACAATTAATCCAAAATGCCGCATCAAGATTAATCTTTAATGAGCCGAAAAGAACGCATGTCACACCTCTGTTCATCAATTTGCACTGGCTACCAATAGCTGCTCGCATAAAATTCAAGGCAATAATGTTTGCCTACAAAACCACCAAAAAACAAGTAGATAGAATAGAAAAAGTAGAAAACTATTGTTTTTTTATTTATTATTAATTAGTTATTTAATTTAGTTATTAATTAGGTATTTAATTTAATTAGTTATTATTAATTAGTGAACACGAATCATGTAATTGTGTTGAACTTGATTTGTAAAATTGCAATACAGTAAATTATTTTTCTTTTCTTTCCCATTAAAATTGCAATTAAACTTTGCCAATTTAATTAAAAAGAGAATGGGAGCCAATTCTTAAATTCCCAATTTTGCACAACCCTGAAAAGAAGGTATAAATGTTGACTTAAGTTAGTACATTATATTAGAAAATTGTCAACAATTATCACTAAATAGTGAGTAATCAAACATTATTTAGTAATCAAAAATTATATCAAAAAATATTTACAATATATAAGCTACACAGATAAAACACATATACACACACATATACGCACGCACGCACGCACATACACACACACACACACACACACACACACACACACGCACACACACACAAACAAATCCAACTGCATTTATCTAAAAAAGTTATCTTGGTATCAATCCTCATAGTCCATTTGCTCACCTGCACTTAGCCAGATCAGAAAGTTCAGCTCCATTAGAAACTGAATGTTGCTTGTTAATGTGAAACTCAGTTAGTGGAAACAGACTGTGGGTCTCAGTAGAGTTGCCACTTCCACAAACACTAAATCACCTCATTGAAACCTTGCCAGTTGTTCAGCGGTGAGAGACATCAGGGAGAGCAGCAAGAGAAAGAGGAGTAAAACAACTTGCCACGTTTTCTGATTTAAGTGTTGATGTGATTGCCCATTGCTGTCTCTGGTCGTGAGCAGAAAACAGAGAGTAACAGTATACTAATAGCGTGTGTGTGTGTGTGTGTGTGTGTGAGAGAGAGAGAGAGAGAGAGAGAGAGAGAGAGAGCGAGAATGCAGGTGGGTGGATAAATAGTGTCTATACAGCATAACCTGAAAGGGCGATTGATGGTCATAGCGATTAAGATGCTATAACACTCAACAATTATGTCCCTTTAATGGATAAAAGCATGAATAAAGAAACAAAGATAGATGTGCAAACATAGTAATCCTCTGTAATTCCCATTTAAGAGAATCAAAGCGATATCAAATAGGGAAGAATACAGCTGAGGGAAAACAAAGACAGAGGAAAAAGAAAAGTAATATGAATATACACAGCATGAAATGGAATGATTCGGCAAGGCAAATTCACCTCTTGGATCTCATCACCTCTTGTCTCTGTTTTAAATTTAAAAACACTTTGACTTCATTTTTATACAAATTTAGTTAACTCTGCCACAAACCTTGCAGTAGTTACAAAACTCAAGGAAAAGCACTTCTCAAATGAAGAACATTTGATTCTGAAAGTTGAAGAGTTTAGCATGTTAATAAGCAAATGAATCAAAAGTAAATTTTTCCATACTTTTCAGTGCTGAATAAAACACATGAATAATCAATATTTCTATCATCTTGTCCACCATCTAGTTTGTTGGAATGCATTCTAGGATTGCCTCTGGTAAATCCTTAAAGGGGTCATATGATGTTGCTAAAAAGAACATTATTTTGTGTATTTGGTGTAATGAAATGTGTTTATGCGGTTTAAGGTTAAAAAAACACATTATTTTCCACATACTGTACATTATTGTTTCTCCTCTATGCCCCGTCTTTCTGAAACGTGTCGATTTTTACAAAGCTCATCGGTCAGAAAATTGAGACTTTAGTCTTTGCAACTTTACAGATCTTCTTTATGCACCAAGAGATTGTAACACTCCAAAGAGAAAGGAAAAATTGAAATCGCATCATATGACCCCTTTAAAGAAATAGGTCACCGATAAATAAAAAATTATGTCATCTTTTACTTTTTTAACTTTTTTTTTTCCATACTATGGAAGTCAATAGCTATCGCCAACTGGTTGGTTACCAACATTCTTCAAAATAACTAATTTTGTGCTCAACAGAAGAAAAAACTCAAACAGGTTTGAAACGGCTTGACGGTGAGCAAATGATGACAGAATTTTCCTTTTTGGGTGATCTATCCCTTTAAGACTAGGCTTCTGTGCACCATTCAACACGCCCATAAACACATTTTCAGCACCAAGGACAGCGAAAACATGCGGCTGAAATGCAGAAACTAGTCAGGCACAAGTCTTGACAAACAATTCAATCCACATGGAGTTCATCAGCGAGAGCTAAATAAGCATTCAGGCAGCCTTGAATGGTATACTGGCTAAAGGTAGAAAGGCTAATGTTGTTTTTCCGTTTGCTGTCATACAGACTTAGATTAACCTGGGCCACTGACATACTGTGGCTGCTCGCAAACTACTTCTTTTCTCATGCTGCAACTCAATGCCACACGGAGTGACCCCACACACACCTGCACCTACATATATGGATTTCTTTTTTATGACACTGCTCCCACGCGCTGCCATTGCCCCCACAAACGCAACTTGCTTTACATTAATGCAATTAAAACAGCAAAAAGCATATAAACCATTATGCATACCAAACACTTTGGTTCAATTTAATTGTCAATGAATTTATAAGCAAATCATTTGCTAGTGTAAAAATACTAGATGATAATACATACACTAACACATGCCAAACTGAATATTACATGCACAAACAGAAGCACAAATATGCATATTCATGTTTTCTCACCCTTGCGCGCACACACACACACACACACAAAACACAAAAAATACGTAAGCCATAATTACTCAGAAATACGCTCTCCTCTCTAATTATGGAATTTTTTCCAAAAAAAGCCAGAGTTATGAATTGTATCCCCAACTGTTGTCAGACAAACTTTTGTGAAGGAGCTGTTCACAAGAACAAGCTGCAGTTGGCATCCATCATTCATCTCTCCACAGGTGCACGATTATGATGGTGCATCCACAAGCTGAAAATCTGATCTGATATGATTGCATTACAAACATTTTCTCAAACGAGGGTATAGCCACAGAGGTCAAGCACAGAATGCCACAGTCCATCAGTGTTCACGTGGTGACAGCACACAGAAATGGTTATAAGACAAACTGTACTATTGATCCGCTGTTGCCAACAAACAGTGGACTGGTAGACCATGACTAATGACTCGCTCAGATATAATCTAATGATTACATGCTCAATAATTAGACGTTTATAAATCACTACCACAGCCGGTCTGTAAATACAGGAAGTTACAAACCAGTAAAGGCTATGTTGGACGAAACAGAGAGACAAAGAGGCCTCGTATATTACAGTGTAATTGAATATTTGCTGTCCACATGACATTTGAAGCCGAGCAACATATAATCAATTGTGAACTGTAGTAAATGTTGTAAAAAAACAACAAAAAAAAACATTACACATATGTTTATGGCAACCTAATCTTGTGGTACAGCAATCTGATAGGCCATAGGTTAAAGTTCAGCAGCTCTCCTTGTCAGTAAAATCGGATGGGTGAGTTACAGATAAATGTCTTCCTCTTAAGGTCTCTCATCATGAAATATTACAGCACTGCTTTGATTCTAGCATTTGGATTTGCACTTGATTCTAGCATTTGTATTCAATAATGTGATTCAGATGTCTTTAAAACTAAGGTGAAATAAGGAAATAAACCAGATAAGCCATTTTTACAGTGATTTTACCATGGGTAAAGAGTGTATTTAGGCACAACACAAATAGGATTGCTTAAGACCTCCTTAACTGTATTAAAATCACCGTCACGCATGACCATATGTCTTATTGCTTTTATAAAACACCAGCTACATCAATATGACTAAACTATGGAAGCCACATGAAAAATAAAAAGTAATTGTAAATGTAAAATCGGAAATAAAGTTAAAGTTGAATTTATAAAATCACAATTTTGAGATACAGAATTGCATAAAATGACAATAATTATAATAATAATGTTGTTGGTGCAGTAATATAGAATTTAACTGATGAGCTGTCACAGGTATGTCTATCAGCTTTGAACATTTGTTTTTATAAATATAAGATAAAGGGAATATCTTTATTTGATTATTGCTGTGCACAGAAACTGATCCGCATGTTGAAATTCTGGTGGCAGATGCAGTGGCCATATTTCTTAATCAAGTTTCAGTCTAACTCCCATAGGCTATGAGCTCCCAGTTTCCTCTGTACTGGTGCAGAGAGAGAGAGAGAGAGAGCAGGGGAAGAACACTACATGATGAATGGAGAGAAGATGACTGATCGGATGACATGAGGCTTTAGGGTATATCTCCCCCCTCACTTTGGTGGACAACTGAGCTCTTATTATCCATCCAGCTCCCAATCCACACACACACACACCACAGCCGCAAGCACAGTCCAGATTACAGACACAAGTATGCAGAAGCGTCATGCACCTATTTATTTTAAGGTGGCACCAGAGGCAGTTCAAACTCGCTTGGCAACGTGGTTGAGATAAGACATGACCTAAGGGGGAAACACTTTTTAAGAACTTAGTAGTTTATTATATAAGTAAATATAAGATAGTAAAGTCTATTGGGCTTGCTTAATGCAAAGGGAAACTCAGGTGCAGATCTAATCATAGTGTATCTACTTTTTGTTTTTAATTAACCAAGCAAACTAACCAAACCTGACAGCCAGTGATCATCAGTCTTTTTCTTTGTATGGAAAAGATTGGTTTTGACATTTTGTTCAACTGGAGTTTGGAAGGTGTGACTTGACTGGACTGACCACATTTTTGCATTTTGAATGTGTGACTTCTAACACAAAATATTAGACCAACACCTAACATAAATATATAATGATATTTTAAATACATACGTATATTTGGAAGTTGCATTTAAAATCCACTTGGCTCAAATATGACACTTCTGTATTTACACACACTCAACCATTATTTTACATCTCTGGGTTGATGTCACGTTTCTCATTTCAGTGTGTGTCCAGCTCTGCCTAAATCTTCAGTGCTCTTGTTTGTTCCCAAACACATTTTCCCTCTTTCTCCCATGTCTCCACATCTGTCTTTGTCAAAATTGAAAGTTGATTCATCTCCTCCAGATCATTAATTCCCCTCGCTCTCCAACCCCTAGGCTGCTCTGCAAAGACGAGAGAGCTAGAGAACGGGAGAAGTGATAGCTTCAGAGGAGAGATCAGAGGCCGGGGCGTCTTCACATCCAGACGGGCAGCAATGCAATAGTACTCTTTGGTTCTGTCTAGATAACTATTTGTAGTCTTTAAAAGTTTAATTTCATTCATAATAAAACATTTGTCTTTTAAAAATATCATATAAATGATTTGTTCTGGCTAAAATCTGTTTTTTTTTTTGTTTTTTTTTTAAGTCAAAGCAGCAAACCAAAATAATGTGATTGTAACTCATGTTTATTCACTTGACACACTAATCAAATTGAAATTGTTGTTGTGCACATGCTCTGAAACCTTTAACCTGGAACGGTGGAAAAGTGTCTGTCACTTTCTCAAATACCGTGACCACAAATTAAGAATTCGCTCACATTTATTTTTTGTAATTAATATATATATTTTTTTCCATGTCACATCAGGGACTCTTTAATACAGTATTATGTAATACAGACAGGCACCGTCTGTAGCTAAACTATATAAAAACCTGCTGTAGTTCGATTAGAACTGTGAATGTAAATATAATGTTTGGAATAGTGTACAGCATACTCTGAAAAAAAATGATTAATTGAATTTACTAAATTTGTTTAAGGTAAGTGGTTGCAATCAATTTATGTTAGCTACATTTAAATAAACATATTTAGTTGACTAACTTTCAACATTTTTTTTTAAATGTAGCTAAAATAAATTGTTTGCAACCACTTACCTTAAAAAAAATTAGTATCATTTTTTTTTTCAGTGTACTGGACATGCAATATCTTACCCATACAACCTCTCTGTCACCGTCCGCCCCAAATAGCACATAAAACCACTCAGCTGAGGAGAAATAAACTAACAACGGATGCAGCAAAAACAAGGTGTCAAGGGAAATGGTTTCATCAAGTCCAGCTCATAAAAAGGGAATTTATGGACGCAAGGGCTTTTTTTGCACTGCAAGTGGTCTCGCCCTGATCATATGGACCCCCTGTACTGACCAGTTGGCGTGTTTGTGATATCACTGGGGTTGTAATCAAGGCCAGGGTCATAACTCACAGGGCAGCACAAAGAGAAAATAAAGCTCTAAATTTGTTTAAGGTAAGTGGTTGCAATCAATTTATGTTAGCTACATTTAAATAAACATATTTAGTTGACTAACTTTCAACATTTTTTTTTAAATGTAGCTAAAATAAATTGTTTGCAACCACTTACCTTAAAAAAAATTAGTATCATTTTTTTTTTCAGTGTACTGGACAGTATACTGTATAATATACAGTATAAAACATGAGCATACTAAATGTCCTTATTACTAGCATGTCCAGTATTTCATATTTTTTATTTATTTACCACATTTTCCCATAAAAAAAATGTTTGGAAATGGAAAGCCAATTCGAGCACAATGCATTGTGTCATACAATGTTCCACACTATACTGTGGGAAAAGGAAATGTGCATACTGTGCAAGGTACACATACATACTGCAAAAACAGTACAAGCACTATGGTAGTATGTTATTCTGAACATACCCCAGGTTTCTGAGCCCATATTTTGATAAGCCTCAAAGCGAGAGCTGCCAGTACACAGGAAATCCTACCTCTGTCGTCTTCACACCTCTAGTGAGGAACACACACATGCTCCGAAACGCCTGCGACTTTTGCGTGCAGGGTCACATCCAATCAAATCAGAGGGTGTTTGAATCTCAACTCCACACACCCTCCAGGCCTAATATGTTGCTTCTTATTGATTGGACATCTCACCCAGTCAGAGGCCACAACATGGAAGAACACATCACTCTCTGCTGGTTATCAATTGGTCGGGAACAGCTGGTTTTGCTTGGGAATGTTTGATACCCCTGTTTATGAGTTTATGAAAAAAGTATTATATATATATATATATATATATATATATATATATACATACTAATATGATCAAATGTACTGCACAAGGAAATCAGCCTTTTTATAAAACCCTCGCTCTCATGGGCATTGTATCACTTGGAAAGCCAGCCTTCCCAGCATGTCTGTTAGTTATTAATACCTCATTGCTGGCTTTTTCTTGAAAGAACCAAAGGAAGGAGATAAGAGGCATGCATTCGCTCAACACTCCCGAGCGAGAGGGGGGTGCATTAGCTCGTACTTCTGTCAAACCCCCACCCCCGCATGCCCCGATTTGACATGCAAATAAGAGCCACATTTGCATCTACCTGACTAAACAAACAGGAATTAGGAGAGACAATCAGCACACATAAGGAGTGAGAAATTAGATCTGAAAACACCCCTCCCCAGGCTTATAAATAATGCAGCATTGTGTGTTTTAAGAACTAGTGTGCTCATTTTAAGAAGCGCTTAGATTTGTGCTGACGCGATGAGATCCCTACCGTAGTTTGCCTGCGGCATTATGGTAGTTAAGATTAACTCTGAAGGAAATCTCTACCTGCTGAGGTCACGGTTGGTGACCCCTCACGATGATCTGGGATCTTTCCGTTCAATGATTTCACTGCAGTGTGGTCATACGTATACATAATGAGTCTGATCAAATGTTTTGTGCATGGAGAAAGAAGTTGACCTGAAAACGGAGGTCCTGGAGTGACACAGCCGGCTGACAGCTCTCATGCTCTTAATTAGAAATCAGCATCCGTACACGCGGTCTACCTTGGCCATGCCACAGCGGACTTTATGCAAATGCATCTCAGCTTTAATGGAGCAGCTAACCCTCTCTTTGACAGAAAGCACAACCTGAAATGAAAAATCAGCAACAAGCAAAAGAAACTCACCTCTGTGGAACTTCAAATAGGGCAACTATTTTCAAACGAATGACACCACTGGGTTGAAGTGAAAGGTCAAAGACAGCTCCAGTTCATAAGAAACAAGGAGACCAGACCAAATGTCTTGTTGATGACTACACAGGGGACTGGAAAAAAAGAAAGTAGTGACAATTTTTTTTAAAGGAGAGTTTTTGTATGCTCACTTTCCTTCCCAAAAGTCTTTGTGCTGTATAAATGCAATTCTACATGGTAATGGCAAGCGTTCAATTGATTTTCAGAGAGAAGCAGAGGGCATAACTGACTGTGCCACTTGCAAAGCTTATCCACAAAAATCCTACCACTCTTTTGCATTGCAGATGATAAAGATCTTTTTTTTTTGTGGTAACTGTGTATTAAAGATCAATTAAAAGTCAATCAAATGCCATTTAGCTTTAATATGGTCAAAGAACAACATGGAAGATGTTCGATTGCTGAGCTCTGTCGCACATTTTATGGAGAAATAAACACTGTTCTGTTTAGTTAATATTTTAGCTGCATTAGCTATCATTTGCAAGCAACATACAATACAATATTTACAGTAATCACTTCATTTAGAGACACAGCATGCTTTTGCTTGCTATCATTAAGCTGAAGCAATAGCAGGCATCGTTGTGTTTGCTGGTGTGTTATGCATCGCCTGTACACAAAGGCGGCAAGATCACAAAAAAGCTTACTGCATAAAATGCCCTTAAGACCTTGTGCATAAACGATGGACATGGTTTTCCAGGTGTAACGTAAGATATCAAATAAGCATACACAGGGACACTGATTTAATACAGCATACACTGCTCACTCATAATGCTAGTCAGCTTTTAAAATTATTACATTCAATCGTAACCTATCAAGCTAACCATATAATGGATATGCATTAAACCACCTATCTAACCTTTACCAGTGAACCTGCTCTTAGGTTTACATTATTTTCAAATCTCTTAGTGTGAACTGAGAAGCCTAAGCAGAGTCACTTCACCGTCATTTCCTCTCTTTCCATTACAGCAGGCGCCTTCACGCCATGACAGCAAATCAATAGATTAGTTACCACAATGTAGGAACAGGAAAGAGATAAGTTAAAGAGTTTACAAAAAGAGTGTTCACTCCCCGATGAAGATGTTTTCCCTTCCGTCCCACCACCTCGTATTTGATGCTCCAGGCATCGCTCGGAAACAAAACAGTCATTAAGAAGAACTTGTCTCACGAAACTATGAGAATCCATCATATGGTGCGTCTCAGTTGTACGCCAGTCTGTTGTTCACACTCTCTGTCTCTCTTTTCAGTGTGAACTTCATAAACATCATTTGCTTCATCAGTGCATTTCTGCATACAGTAGGTCCAAAAGACTGCAATGTAAATCTGATTAAAAATGAATATAAACAAAGTTTTAGGATTTTGATACATGTAAAACAAATAAAGGTTGTGATGTAAATTAAGAAATATAGAAATATTACATATGTTTAGATCACACTAATCATATAAGCCTTTAAGTCATATAAGTTTAAGTCAATTAAGTCAACTTCACTTTTTATTCTAAATTAAATTATTATAGTGTAAACATAATTGGAAAATAAATGTTTTGACAGAAGAACCAAACAATAGATTTTTCACCCAAAAATGAAAATTGTGCCATTTACTTATTTACATAATAATTTATTCACTCTAATCATTTACTTAATCTCTACAAGCCTGTATGACTTTCTTTCTTTCTGTGGAACATAAAAGAAGATATTTTAAGAATGCTGGAAACTAAACAGCTTTGGTTAACATTGACGAAAGAATGATAGAATGTTAGAACATCAGACAGATAGAATGATAAACGGTTAGAATGTTTGTTAGTTAGACAGACAGAGAGACAAACAGAGACAGACGGATAGATAGACAGATAGATAGACTGACAGAGAGACAAACAGAGACAGATAGATAGATAGATAGATAGATAGATAGATAGATAGATAGATGGATAGACAGACGGACGGACGGACAGACGGACAGACGGATAGACAGATAGACAGATAGATAGATAGATAGATAGATAGATAGATAGATACTGAATAAATAGATATACTAGGGAAAACACTATATAGACCTATAGTGCTATATATATATATATATAAATATATATACTGTATATATTGATATTCTTATATATGGCCAATCTAAAGAGATTTATTTCAATCCTGCTGTTCCTTGAAAGAGATTATCTGTCAGCATCTCTGAGCATGTGCCATTCCTCTCAGAGGAAAAGTTCAGCCACCTTTAGATTGCTAAATCACGTCTTGACTGCCTAAAATCTCCTGTTCGCTTTTCTTTCCACTTGGTGGCTTTAAAGCCTCCTCCGCCTGCCAGAAACGGCAGATGGGAACATGGAGCTGCAAATTCTTGCCATCCCATCTTTCCCCATCTTGTGGAACAGTTGCACAGTCCAACCTCATGGAATTTTTACTCGGCTCAGTCTGTCTTCTGCACTTGAGGACGTTCCAGCCTGCAGTGTGTGAGGACACGGGCCAGATGTTGTGTGATGTTTGAACACAACCTCATCGCTCCAACAGTGGAGCAGACAGTGTGCTACCCATCCTCTTCAACAGGGCTTTTTTTTCTCCCACAAAAAAACAACTGACCTCCATTTACACACCATCTGTACTCAACTACGACAGCATGCACTATAATTCACTGAAGGCTGTTTTCCTCTTCAAATATGTACTCAGTGATTGGAGGCATTATGAATTCAATTTAGGAGAGGATGTGTGCTCAGGCATACACAATGCAATTCAAAGCTGTGACTTGTTTTCCCCCTGTGGTTTCACAGTGGGTTACATCAGGTTGGGAAATTCCTAAATTACCGGTGGTCAGCCGGTATTCTGGATATTGTGACTCACAGTTACATGTGCTTAACAACAAGTTTGTTCCTGGTTCCCAGCAGTAACACCTCTGTTGTGTTCCCTAGAAGAAAAAAAGTCAAACACGTTTGGAACAATAGAATTTTCATTTTTGGGTGAACAGACCATTTGATATTTGTTTAGAAGATG
This sequence comes from Sinocyclocheilus rhinocerous, assembly GCF_001515625.1. NCBI lineage: Eukaryota > Metazoa > Chordata > Actinopteri > Cypriniformes > Cyprinidae > Sinocyclocheilus > Sinocyclocheilus rhinocerous. The sequence goes on from NW_015667292.1 coordinate 521,888, forward strand.
ACAAGATGTTATAATAAGTGTTTTTGAGGAAATAAAAATAGCTGGATCTGCCTGGCAAAAACCTCAAACTGTCAGTGTTTTAAAAAATGTTTTGGGGGATGTCTCTGAAATAGTCGCAAATGAACAGAAATAGATCTGGAAATTCTAACCACAAAGTCACCACAAGGCTTCTGCTTATTTCTTCAGCATTATCTGCAGAACAGACAAATCAGCAAATAACTTAAGCTTCCACTTTGTTGCAAAATAACCTAAAATATGCACCACATGTTATGGCAATAGTCAAAAACCTAGCCTGCAAGATTATATGTGAATGAACACCTAATCAGAATCCACCTGACTTTAAAGAGTTTGAGTGTATAAAGCGGCAAATGACAACTGCAGCTTTTTAATTAGTGTGGATTATAATACAGTTATAGTTATCATTATCATTTCATATCATTATCAGTTATCTGTCTTGAATGGGCCTTACCTCTAGAATCCTATCTTATCTATTTAGTAACTGATAGTTTCAGTTAGGATCATGGTTGATTTAGATCCTACAGGGATTTTCACACAAAAAAATTTAAATTCTGTCATTTACTCATGTCATTCTAACCTGCACAAGCTTTTCCTCTGTGTATTATAAGAGAGAATATCCTGAAGAATGTTGGTACCCAAACAGTTTTGTTTACCATTGGCTTCCACTATATGGAAATACAGTAAAACTTTTCACAAAATATTTTTTATGTTGCACAAATGAAAGAAAGTCAGAACGTTTGTGATGACATGAAGGTGAGTAAATAATAACAAAATTTAAATTTTTGGGTGAACTATCCCTTTAAGACTTTAAAATAGCAGGTTTCTGTAATATGGCCCCACTGCAGCACTGCATAGTGACAAAAGGTGATAAAAATCCTGAAACCACCTTTACCTGACATATAGTTTGAGGATACACCTCAGCACCATTCACCCAGAAAGCAGACAGCCACACTGAAGGCAAACAGAAACAGACACGCTGGCACACATAACCAACTGCAGTCATTTTGTGCCCCCCTCCCCACACTAGTCAAAACAAAACTAAGAAACAGCTTGAAAGCCACAGAGGAGTTTTTAAAATTTTCCCCCTTTGCTGCACTCCTTTCAACTGTAAGAAACCAGCCATCCCGGCATATTTGCTTCTTGACAGTGACAGAGTATTTCTTCAGTTTACAAACACACACTACTGGGAGAGTTTCAAAGCGCACGCCGCCGTCGACAGCATTGTTAGTGCCGAGCTCACATTATTCTGCGCATCTCCAGCTCGCTGCAACACTGCTGTCAATCTATCTCCTCTCCCTATGCTTTATTTATGACACCGGTTGGGGGGGATGCTACGCGGGGGGCTCAAGGGGACACCGTTATCCCAATAATACACTGCATTATTTGCCTGATCAAACATTTGGGAGGCACCTTCATGCAATATGTAGCATAACTCATGTGCAACTTTGAAAACAAATGTGGCACTTTTTTCATCTGTTGCAACACACGTGTATGTCAGGACACGGTGTGTGTCGCTGTCATCGACAAAGCTCTAAATGGAGGTGTTAAAGTCACTGCAGATGCGAAACTGACAGAGACACCCACACCCCTCCGCTTTAATTTCCAAACAAGAGGCATCACAGCTGAGGGCGATGGCTAACCTTTTGAGTGACCACCTAAAGTTATCATACAACATCCAATCTCCCTACTTTACGGCTCAAATCATTACAGCATGTTTTTGCAGGAACTCAACATCTTGCATTTTTACCTTAGACTGTAATTACCATTGCAGCCCATTGTTGCTATCTATAGAGTGCATTAGTGCCCGCCCATTTTTCAGCAGTGTTGGTTATGGATATAGTTTTTCCCATAGGGATTTTTTTAAAAGTCTTTATTAAAGGGTTATAAGCCATTAACCAAACCAACCAGCTACAAGGTCAATCACAACATTACACATTTTTATTTGAAGCAAAAAATAACAGCAAATAACAGCTTTAGTGAGGGAAAACTACAATCCCATGAAGCGTTGCAAATTTTAAGACATTAAATTTTAAGAATTAAAGACAATGGAAAAACAAAGCGATTAATTTAAGATGCTGATTATATTTATGTAAACAGTAGATTTTAAGTTTATTGCAAAATATGCATAGACATGCAAATATTGAAGTATTTTGATAGCTTAGCAAGACAGACACAATTATGTCATTTGTAGTCATTCTTGAGTCCCTGCAAACTCTCTTGGTGCAATTTGCTCACTGCAACACTCTGATTGGTGTTATTTTCTGTATAGCATCATGGGTAATGTTCTTTTTCACCATGATTTCAACTATTATAAATGCACTGTTAAACAAAAATAAATAAATAAAATTAAAAAATCTGTAGAAAAATGGATGGCAGATAGTTACCAGTACCTTTTCCGATAAGTTTACGGACAATGCCTTCAACCCTAAAACACAATATTTACAAAAATATTTAAAATACAAGTAAAACAACAGTAAAAACAAATTAATATGGAAAATGTCTTCATATTAAAGGGGTCATATGATGCGATTTCAAGTTTTCCTTTCTCTTTGGAGTGTTACAAGCTGATTGTGCATAGATAAGATCCCTGAAGTTGCAAAGACTAAAGTCTCAAAACAAAAGAGATATTCTTTATCAAAGTTAAGACTCTGCCACGCCCCCCTAAAACGGCTCATTCTAACACGCCCCCACATATCTACCCCACTATGTGGAAATATTTGCATAATCCCGCCGCAAATGTGCACGCAAAGAAAGAAGGCATGGTGTCAGTAACCGCAGTTAGTGTTGAAGCAGCCATGTCAAGGAGACGCTGTGTGTTTCTAGGCGAAAGCAAAAGCACTTTATTTAGCCTTCCGAAAGTAGATGCATTTAGGAATCTTTAAGATTACTTACAACAGAACAGCAATGCATTTTATGGACGACCGTTTCGTGAACCTAGGAGAGGAGGTAATGCGGACTTTGCTATGACAATCAGGCGCTTCTGAATCAGCTACTGTTTAGTTATTAGTTTAAGTATTTGCTATTGACTGTTCAAATGCGGAGTTTTGCGCATCATGTGTGCGCGCGCGTGAGAGAGAGAGAGAGAGAGAGAGAG
>NW_015667292.1:525076-536661 GCF_001515625.1 Sinocyclocheilus rhinocerous
AGGGCATAGAGGACCTACAATAATGTACAGTATTTGAAAAATAATGTGTTTTTTGAACATTAAAGCATGTCAACATATTCTGTTACACCAAATACACAACATAATGATCTTTAAAATAGCATCATATGACCCCTTTAATACAATACATTGGTACTGCATTGTTAATGACTAGTTAGTGATTATTTAAAAAAAAATTTAAATAATGTGAATAGATAGCTTTAAAAAAAACTTTACGGACTTTAGGTCACAATATCACATCATGTTTTTGGATTGGAAGAGCACAATGCTTAACACTGCATTGGAAGAACTTGAGCAATGCTTAACTACATGAACACCATCCCTCCCTTGCAGAAGACATATCTACGTGTGGTTGCACAAGTCTGTGTCAACTTGAGTAATGTTCAGGTAAGTTACACCTGGATGACTGTGATTGCTAAAGGTGGCTGTCTCACTCAAGGCTTTGCTCAAGAGCACAGGCAGATGGGTAATAACATATAAGTCTTTGTTTACACAACGTGTGTCAGCAGTGTTTTCAGTTTGCTCCCTTTAATTAAAGGGTCTTTCTGATGGACTGTGCAATATTGCTCAGACGTGGGAGGGTTTGAGTGTGAAAACATGAGTCACTAAGGTGGGTGTTGAGGATATATGGGTGGAGGTATACAGTATGTATACATACTGTATATTTAAAGCCTTGCATGCAAGCAAACATAATGTGTTTAACATTCTTAAGCTTTACTTAACAGTATGATTATCATTGCAGAGTAATTGGTTTACAACAACTGTATAAATTCTGTTAGTATATTTAGAAAATAGATAGTTCTGGCCCTGGATGCTCATGGCTTCTAGTGCTGTATGTTAATGAGATAGATCACTCAAAAAAAGAAAATTCTGTAATCATTTATTTATCCCCCATGTTGCTACAAACCTGTATGACTTTTTAGTCTTCACAAATGTTGTTCGGTCAATGCAATTACAGTCAAAGTGGTCCAGAGATAAAAAAAAAAAATCTCCTTTTTTGTGTTTGCAACAACATGAGGATGAGAAAATGATGACAATTTTCATTTTTGGGTGAACTATCCTTTTAAATATAAGTAGAGCATATACAGGCATATTAAATAAAGTCTATGGGACAATCATACAGTACTGCAATAAACGTTAAAAATACTTTTACAAATACCATATTTGCTACCATTCAAAAGTGTGGGGTCAGTAAGATTTGGAAAGAAGTGTCTTATGCTCACCCAGACTGCATTTATTTGACCAAAAATACAGTAAAACAGTAATATTGTGAAATATTATTACACATTAAAATAACTGTTTTCAGCTCAACTACATATTAAAATATTATTTTATATTTTCTCCAGACTTCAGTGCTACATAATCCTTCAGAAATCACTCTAATATGCTGATTTGGTGCTCAAGAAACATGTCTTCTTATTGTCAATGCTGAAACGGTTGTGCTGCTTAATATTTTTGTGAATTTTTAAAAATATATATTTTTCAGGATACTGAACAGCACAGCAGAATATCATTTATTTGACATAGGCTATACAATTTATATAACTGTAATATTTCTAAGTCATATTTAATCCAGAATATTCCTTTAATATTTAATATTAATTTAGTTTTATTTTTTCATGTGTAAAATAAGTAATTAGCTTCTATTTAAATATACTTGTACCACTTTCAGCATATTTACGAGCTTGTACACAAACTATTCTGCTTATGGATGCCTGCCAAGCAGTTGCATAAAATCAATGAGAACTTAGTCAATAGCCCTTTAGACCGATGGTGACAGAATGTGTTCCTTATTTTCTGATTATTCTAGAATAATCTATTCACTCTGTTTCTCCAACTTGTTCATCACAGAGAATACCGATGCAGCATAAGTGGAAAGATCTGGAAGAATAATGTTTGAAAATGACATTCTTAGTAATTCAAGACTCGTGGTCTCATGAAATTCAGCCCTGAGGCCCAGTTATCTTCTCATAATGGTAAAGCCTGAAGACTACAGCATTCAGTTTTGTTCTTGCTGGAGCTCCGTTATTGAATATGCGCCTGACATCAAACAGCTCTGATCTAGGCGGTTGGTATTGCCATCTGGAGTTCTGAATCCATGTAGTGCTGCTCTGAAATCTTGCTGAGGAGGCAAGTTAGCCCAAAGACCAGCCTTACCAACTAGCTAAGCCATCTTCTCAGTTCCCCGACATCAAATGGTCTGATCAATTTAAATTGGCAGTAATGAGAGTATCTCGTACAGCCAGTACAATGTGATGTATACTGTATGTAGTCTAGTAGGTACATGGCGCAACCGGTTGACTTCTAAAGCCATTATGAAATGCAGAGCCATGAAAGATGTGTCAACATCATGTGCAATATAGCAGGAAGTCTGATAGTATCTTTAGAGAGGCAGAATGATGGAATTCTGGGAAGGTTTATGGCTTCACCTCACCCTAGGCTGACACTTACATGCCTCGCCCACATTTCTGATTCAGCCCGCAGGGTGTGTGTGCTTGTTTGCATGCTTGAGTGTATGTGTATGTGTGTATGTGTGTATGTATGTATGTATGTATGTATGTGTGTGTGTGTGTGTGTGTGTGTGTGTGTGTGTGTGAAAGGGGGTACAGATATGTCAAAGAACAAACTTTGCCCTACCCCAATCTTGTACCCTCAGCACCAGATGTCTAGAGAGGATGCATTCTTAGCACAAACTCACATGCCTGTACACAAATACTCCCACTCACAAAACAGGAAAACATCCAGGACATGTCCACACTCACCAACATGACGGTTTGAGGAATGTTCCCAGAAAGGGTTTGAACAGCCATGGACGTTAGTCAGGATAGATGCCATATTGAATTTTTCCACAAATGAGAACAAGGCTGCAAGAGATAAATTTATAATTAAAAACTATACATAATATAGCATGTATAGGAAAAAAATGAAAATACTAATCATCAAATAAATAAATAATGTTAATAATATGATTGTTAATATTTGTTAAAAATACGAGATTTTATATAAGATTTAGATTGCAAATAAATGCTGGTCTTTTGAACTTTGTATTCACCACTGCTTTCAACATTGATAATAAGAAATGTTTCTTGAGCAGCAAATTGGCACATCTGAACGATTTCTGAAGGATCATGTTACACTGAAGATTGGAGTAATGACTGTCGAAAAATCAGCTTTGCCATCACAGGAATAAATTATATAATAATATAATAATAATAAATAATCATTACAAAGCATTTTCGGTTTCGGTTTTCGGCCAAGTGCATCCAGAATTTTCGGTTTCCGTTTTGGCCCAGAATTTTCATTTCAGTGCATCCCTAGATGTAAGACTACATGTTTTATGTAATTTAATTTAAATTTAACAGTAATTTACTTTCAAATGCCCCAATTGCTGAAGGGTCTGTACAACTTTTTAGTACAATTTCAAGTTGCGCTGTTCAAAATACCTGTAGTAGCACAGCAGTGCATACCTGTTTATTTAATTAAGGTGGACTAGATTAGACTGTAATACAAATAGTTGAGTTTGCCAGGTGCATACAACATTTATGACAGGTTTTCATGAAAGTGTTGATCAGTTTGTCTGCTTGACAATCCCATTTTGCACTGCAACAGTAAAACTGAAGTGAGATAAACAAACTGAGAAATGGTTCTTTTTAGTTAAAACAGATGTTGTCAAAGTTTTCCTTTGGGGACATAATTTCAAGTTGGAAAAAGGTAATAAATTGCAATATATCGCAGAATATCACAATATATTTAAAATTGCAATAATATTGCATTGTGACACAAGTATCGTGATAATATCGTATCGTGAGGCCTCTGGTGATTCCCACCCCTAAAAATATGCTAAAATAGATTTTAATAGTATTTCACAACATTACTGATTTTACTCTATTTTTAATCAAATAAATGCAGCTATTGTAAGCACAAGAGACTTCTTTAAAAAAACTGAAAAAAAAAAAATACTTTACACACCACAAGCTTTTGAAAGGGGAAGTAAGATATAAAGCAAACAATTTTAAAAAAGGTTCAAAGTAATATCATGAGGACATTCTTTAAAACTCTTCAAACGAAAAATGACAAGAAATTTTAATAAATGATGGGGAGTAATTTTCACTTTATTCACAAAATATGACTTCAACATCGTAATGCTAAAAATCCCTCCTTGAGGTCTCTATTAAGGTCTCTATTAAATCCTCATAAATAGAAAAAGCATAAAAAGGTATTTTAATCAGGATCAGCATGTGAATATTTTATAAGTGTTAGTCTAAATTTTCTGGTTCCAGGCCTTCACGGTTCAATAGTTATTCTGCTGCCAGAAGAGCACTGGCATGGTGTATCATCACCAACACATACCAGCCTCCTCAGCTGGCATCTCGCCCAGCACTGAAGTGTTTCGAACAATGAATGGTGGGGGTGTGATGAAATGGGATGGGTACACATTTTCCCCTTCACTTGCCAAAGTGGGGTTAATGCCCACGAAGGACAGAGTTGTGTTTCTTGTGTATAAACGCATGCATGTGTGTGTGTGAGTGTGTGGCGGATGTGAGCAACACTAGTGCATTGTAGGGAAACTAGGTCAGCAGTAAGGGGTTTTCTGGGAGAGGATGTGAACTTGTCACCTCTGATTCCATTAGAGGGGCTGAACTTGGTGGGAGAATATGGGAGAGGGAGAGGATATAAGGTCAAGAGATTGTTTGGTCACCGTACCATTTCACCAACAGGAAAACAAACACTGGACTGCAACAGAAGGCACAACCTCAGGCAAACCTTAATGGGCAAGAGACAGCAAAGATCATTTAGTGATGATTCATGACCATAAATTTCAAAACAGATCTTGACACAGGTTAAAACGTAAAAAGGTTGGGTCCTTTCTTAGAGAACAACCTTTGTAGCAAATACTAAGTATTTTGAGGAGTTTAAAGTAGCCTATATGGGTGTTACTTCAACTTTGTGCACTTACTGTACACCTCAAAGGATTTGATTTTTTTCTTCATTAAAACAGGTATTTTGTTATTTTTGTATTTAATGTTTTAATTTAAAAACAATCAAATCCTTTGAGACATAGAGTAAGTGCACCAGTTGAAGTTAAAGTAACACATATTGATTTTGTCATTTAGGAATAAATGAATAAATCAGATACAATGATCTAAGGATAAATATTTCTATTATATATTTCAATATTTGTATTTTTTATAATGTTATATTTGTATACATAAAATTAAAACTAAGGAATACACACACACACATTTATATAAGTGTACATACATACATATATACACACATTATTTATATATAGTTTTATAAATTTATCCTAAAAATATTTTGCAAAAATGTATAAAATAAAATCACAGACATTTTCATCACAGAATGATATTAAACAATACATGTGTTGAGATGTGGAGGTGGAAATATTCATAAATGTTCCAGTAGATGTTTAGAAAATACACTCTCTTAAAAGTCTTATTTTTACACTTAATATTTTAATTTATTCACTAAGAAAGTCCACATAGTTGCAGAAACACCCACATATCTTCAATTGGCATCTAGGATTCTTTAAAGTTTGTGGCCTCATAAACCAACTGTACGCCAGCGAGCAAAGCATCAGTCACTGGTTATCTATTAGCTATAATACTGACAAAGATTAAAGGGGGCTTTGGAACATGACAAACCCATTTCCATGAAGGTCACTGGACACCCAAGATAATGGATTTGTTATGTATGTAACTCAGCCCGGCCCTTCATCTCACTGCATCGAGAGGATACCGTGGAGACACAGCGAACCACAACATGCAGCGTTCCTGCTAAGCGGCTAACACTTCATCAGCCGCCATAATTTCATACGGCAAGCCCTGCTGACAGCTTAGGGAAGTGCAGGAATGGGAACGCGTGTCAAAAGTGCGCTTCTTAAAGCTTTCCAATCGGTTTGTGGCTACTGTCGCCACACACACGCACACACCGCCCGACTAATGGAAGGCTAGCGCAGTCGCTGCGATGGCTCTCAGCCCATTGACGCAACCGTGCGCGCTGTGAGCCCCTCGCTGGGCCAAGGACAAGCTCTGACTCCACTTCTGCCAATAGCGATGAGTCTGAGAGTATACCTTCTGTGAGGAGACTAGAGCGGGGGATTAGACAGCATCAGAACTTTCCGGAGCGATATCTAAAATGTGGAGTTGTGAGCTCAGACTTTGAGGGAAGCACAAATCCACGGCTGCTCGCTAGAGGATTAGCCCCCTTGCGCTCAAACTTAATGAGGACGAGTAAGCCCATTCCAGCAGCTCCACGCAAGAGAAACGATGATGAAGTGTGCTGAGGAATGACAGAGACAAAGAGGAAGAAAGGACAAGACGGAGAGCGCAAAAGTAAGAGCGGTTGTCTGCCAAAGGGGGACTCTTTAATTCGGTCTCTGTTGTGGAGCGAGTCGAGTGGAACGCTGGCCTGTCTGTCACCGCGAAGCTCCAGTGACCGCCTGACAGATCACAGCACAGCGCCACATCAGGGGGGCCAGTAAATTGGCCCGGGGGGCCTCCCTCGCCCGTTTTCTCCAGCTGAATCTGCAGCGGTTTATGGCGAGGCTGATGGGTAGTGTGGTACACAGGAGGCTATTTATGAGACATATTTGTCCACGGCAGCATTTTCAGCAAAAGCAGTTTACAAGTGTTCGCGGTTGTCAGTGGGGAGCGAGTCACCCTGGGAGGAATACAGGTAGAGCATTTTATTCAAAAACAAAGTAACGTTATAGCCGCAGCAAACCGTCCGATTCAGGACATGTGATGAAGCAAGCTATTTTCGGCCGGACTGAACTCTGCAATCTGCAATAGTGTCGCTTCAAAGGAAGCTATTTGCCAAAGCCCTGGTCCTGGAATTGATTCCTGTTCATGGATGAAGAAACTAATTAGACACTGGCTGGTTTACTGTCCACTGACACAATGAATAAAGCCCCCCAGGACCCTCCTGTGCCAGACTTGGAGAACTGAGCTTTAAAATGCAATCATATTATCAAAACTAGATTTTTACATTTTATGAAGAAAGCGCTAGGGTGGTGTGGGTGGATTCTTACTGGGCCAAGTCAAACAAAAACCCACACCCACATGTACTGTATCTATGATATTCTGGCCCCTAGACATGGCTATAAGTATTATGTTACTTCTCTTTAACAAGCCAACCTTCACATGCTTACGCTTGAAGCCATCATCATATAATAAAAAAATCATTTATTTCATAAATGCATGCTATAGATCATTACATGATTTTGTTTTCAACCTCAATTTTTTTAACCAAAATGTCATAATTCGATCTTCCAGTGAAAACAATAGACTTCTCCAATCATTTAGTCCTTTTAAACCAATACCTTCACAGTCAACTTCAAGCTTGCATTCATTTTTGGGTGCAACAGCCACATCTGAAATTCAAGTCAACAACCATTGGATAAAGTCTTGTCCTACATTGTTTTCTTTTTCTGTACATATGGATGTTCACCACAGTATGGAAGAAAAGATTGGTTGCTTCTTCTGTTTCTTTTTTTACTTTAATAGCTTAAACTGTTTAATTTTATTTGATATTGCTATATTACAATATTGCAATATCAAATAAATATATACTGAAATATTATAATATAAATACTACAATATTTAAGAATAATAAAAAAGTCTTAACACTACTAAAACCCCAGCATATGCATGATATTATTGTTTACATTATTACGAACCACAAAATAGTTGATTACCAGGCCACTTTTACTTGAAATCGGGTGGGCATTTGGATAACAACAAATCTGGACAAGTCTAATGGCACTTAATATCAAGAAGTGAAAACATAAAATCAAAACATGTTAAACATGTTTCACAAAATTGACACTACAAGAGCTCATTTGCTGGTAAAGCAAAGCCTAATGGTGTTCATTTAAAGTAGAACTGTTTCTCTCCGATTATTAGACCGATGCCTGCTTTTATCACTAGTGTGCTGGATGTAAAAATCGGATTTATTTATTTATTTGCCCATACGACTCAAATATTATTATTTTTTTCTTGATAGTCTGAACAGGAAAAAACACATGAAAATCAAGTGGTTTGAAATCTGATTAAACACGGTTTTTAATGCAAAGCCAAACTCCACTTTGATTATCCTTATCAAGGGCTTCACATACAGTACACATAAAGTTCCTTAAGAATTAAATTATTCTAGAGACAGAAGGCCCTGCATAAAAATTAGATGTATGAAATTGAAATTCAAAAGCTGATATTCCACAAATGGCCAAGCTGTAAAAGGAAGGTAACAAAGTGAGACATTAGTCATCAGTCATTAGGTAAAAACTCTAGAAAAGCACTACATCGCCCTGCTTAACAAACTAGGATTCAAGTCATCAGAAGTGCTCTTTATATGTAGTGAAGAACTCACTTCTGCCATGTCATTTCCACAGAATGAGGCAGACGTCCTGCTGAACGCCACATGTGTGCACAATCAAGCCAAGAGCGATGGGGATTCAATTCCAAGCAAAGCAACCTTTCCTGGAGTGTAACCATTCATTACAGACATCCCGAGGCAGGGCATGGAAGTGCATCTCTACCCGCTAAGACTCAATTTAAACAGTGGGGGATCTGAAACAGAGCCGGGACATATGGCTGAGTCACCGCTCTCCTGAGCTCCGTAACCTACAGCCGTGCAGTCTATCATAGCAGGTAGAGTGGCAGGCCGCTTCCACACGATTAAGTTGCGCCTTTCTATGCGCAGGGCTATAAAAAAAAAGACGCCGAATAACTGTAATCCACGTGATAGAGCCCAAAATAGCAGTCATAATGTTTATCACCTCAAGTGGTCCCTGCCTGTATACGGGAGACGCAGAGATGAAGAAAGGCGGAGTATTGGGCGAGCTGCAAAACAAGACAGAGAGAAAGAAAATCTGTGACAAACGGGATGAGAAATCCTGACTGACAGGCAGTTTACTGTAGCAGAGAAAGAAAAAAAATCACACACTCCACCACTTCTAAACTGGAAAAAACAGGTGACTGAAGTGTTTGAATCTGTCCAAACGGTAAACAGAGAAACTCAAATCCCACACATAGAGTTGATCTGAAACGACTGGCTAAGTTTTGTGATTTTGAGTCGGTGTGAAAGTGGGTGAGAATGCGGCGGCGTGTTTGAGGATATATGCTTTTCAAATTCTGCCTTCCGTCAAGGACGGTGACTATTATATTCCATTGGGATGACAGAGTCAGCAGGGGTAGCACCTTTGCGAAGGGGAAAAGTGTCAGAGGGATTGGCCGATGCCGGTGAAGGGGACGGGTGCCAGGGTGACAAGCTGTCAGTGTGTCTCACAGTGAGGTGAGCAAAGGGAGAGATGGGTAACCAAAGGTAGCCAAATTTCTCTCGAGTGACGGACAGGAGATGGGCACAAAGTTCAAAGAATCTGATTCTGGAGGGACTTTGTACCATAAAAAAAGTTTGGAGTAGGGATTTACCGCTATTAAAATGTAATAATTAGTTTCATATTATACACAATAACCAATAAATGTCAGATATTAACATTCTATACTATATTAAATAAATAATTGTTTTAAATGCTTTAAAGGGGTCATATGATGCTGCTAAAAAGAACATTATTTTGTGTATTTGGTGTAATGAAATGTGTTTATGTGGTTTAAAGTTCAAAAAACACATTATTTTCCACATACTGTACATTATTGTTTCTCCTCTATGACATCATATGACCCCTTTAAGTGAATTTAGATATCACATTTTAATGTAGTCTACAGTATGACAAACGGATATAAATTTTGAGAATAACATTCAACAATTTTAATAAATTAGAATCAAAATTAGAGTTAGATGATGGCAAAGCTAATCTAGACATAAAAAACAATTAAATCTTCCAGTAAATGGGCGAAATACATCCAATAGTAATAAGTAATACAGCTTTCTAATATTGGCTGATAATCAGTATGGCAAAGATTGTACAGAATACAGACATACCGTTCAAAAGTCTAGGGTCATTTTTTTTTAAAGAAATTTAAGAAATTATTTTCAGCAAGGATGCACTAAATTAAATATATTGCCAATATATCATCTATATATATATATCATGGTTTCCACAAAAATATTGTGTGAATATGAAAAATGTTTCTTGTCAGGTCAGCATATTAGAATGATTTCTGAAAGATCATGTGAAGCTGAAGACTGGAGTAATGGCTGCTGAAAATTCAACTTTGCCATCACAAGAATGAATTACATACTAAAATATATTAAAACAGAAAACAGTTATTTTAAACTGTAACAATATTTCACAATATTGCTGTTTTTACTGCATTTTTTGATCAAATAAATGCAGCCTTAGTGAGCATAAGAGACTAAAAAAAACAAAACAAAACAAAATCTTAGGAAAAACATAGTGTAAACTGATTATTTTAACACTTGTAAAATAAATGGAAATTGAGTAAGATTATTAGCCTGAATAGGAGGAATAAAAAGTCATGCACCAAAGCATTGCAGACAGAAAGTGCATCCATTATGCAATCACTGTGCACTTTAGTTGTATCACCCCACCATTAAGGGGACGGTAAACACCACCTGAAATGAAAGAGTTGGCTCGTGCCAGCCATATGCGTTTGTTATTAACAAAGCAACACCGTAACCGTCCACCGTTTGATCCTGACCCCACAACAAATTTCAAGCACTTCACAGTCCACGGCCTTAACTCCCACAGACACTAAACACACACTTACACACTATTCAAATTACTGTCCAAACAGCCAGACTAGTGGTAATTGTGTTCAGCACAGTGAGCTGAAAAGGAAGTAGCTAAATGCAGACATGTGCAATACAATAATGTAAACTATTTACACAGTAATGGCTGAGAAGAAAGCACTGCAAAAAGCTGAATAATAATAGAGGATAATGTGACACTACAATAAGTGTAGCCCACTAAAGCAGGAAAACATCATACAATACAGAAAAGAGTTACTCAGTACAAGACTATTATCATATCATGTGCTACAACACCAAAAACAACCATATTGAATTATAGAGAAAAAAAGATTTTAGTTTTCATACTTGCAGTTAATAGTGGAAGGGGTCATTTTGGTAACATGAGCCACCACAGGCTTTTTTTTTTTTTACATGATGTAAAAATAACCTAAATTACAATCTTAAATGGTCAATCAACTGTGGTGGTTAGCTAAGGAAATAAAGAACTGGTGTGCAACAAAGTGGGAGTCCATTAAATAGTGACAATAACAAAAAAGAAATGACTATCACACACAGTAAAGCAGTTGCTACAAACTGCCTCAAACAAAACATCTGTGAATGACTAAACCTGAGTGGTTCAGTCAACACTGCTGCTAAGTCATAAATGCCCAGGAGATGCCAGAGTGATCTTACAATTTACTGGTAAATGTAGCAGCTATGGCACATTTACTGTATAGCACATTTTGTTGTATTGCAGTATGCTGTGATGGTAATTTGGTTTTATTCTGAGCATAATGCATTTTCTGATAATGTATTGGGTGTCATCACAGGCTAATGGAACAATCTGTGGTATAAGGCATGACAACTAAAACTAATAGTGAATAAAAACAAAA
>NW_015667292.1:536993-542946 GCF_001515625.1 Sinocyclocheilus rhinocerous
AATGATAAAATAGTTTCAGTTTTCCCTGTACACCTGTATGTAAGTGCTGAATGGCAATAAAGGGAACCTTAACCTTTTTAAAACTAACTAAAATTAAAGTAAAGCTGAGATATACAGAAAATACAATATAAAACACACACATGCAAAATACATAATATTTAGCATGTGTGTTATTTTAGAAGACTAAGAATTTCAAAGCCAAAAATAAAGAGAAAGCTGACAGAAAGTTGCAGATAAATACAGTAAGTTTTTACCTTGTATATTATTTCCATTGTCATTGTTCCTCTGTTTTTGCACTTCAACAAATTTCTGGTGTTTTTAATGTCAATATTAGAGTTGTTGAACTTCGAAATTTGTTGAGTTTGTACAAATTTAATTGCACTTTGATAGTGCAATTAAATTGCACTTTGACAGAAAAGTGCTCTTTAAATGCCTGAGTTCTTATGTGGTCAGGAAACAAAATCATAATAAATGTATAAATGCCAGCTACACTTTTCTAATGACACAACAGATAGCACTCTTTAATGTGCATTTCCTGCACTATAGAAAGAAGAAGAAGAAAAAAAAAGAAACAACTTACAGTTTGTGTTATTACCAAAGCACAATGAGTTATTACTAAAACTTGAGTTATATAACTTCAAGGATGTAAGGCTCCACAAAATGTATGATGTAAAACTGCTAGCTCTAAACACATAACATATATAAAGGCTATATGCTAGGCTATAACCTCACAAAGTAAATTATACATTATTTAAAATTGCTAATAATTATTATTATTTATAATACTTAATTGGTTCAACAGGGTACTCTCATAAGAATGGATTGACTATTGCTAAGACAGACTTCTGATTTCACCTCAAATTATGAAGACACAATCTATGGTAAATAAACCTGCTCTTGAACAGGTTGGAGCATATGGACCTGTTGCTATGATGACAACTCTGAAACAAACTTCAAAGATGAAATCCTAAACAAATTCAGCTAGCAAGTCCAGGTGCAAAATCCATGCACGTTCATCTAATTGCATTATAATAAGCTGCAAATGTTTACAGTGAGGGGCATCCATAGATCACGCCCCAGCTCTCTCCAAAGACTGGTGTGATGGAGAAGCGTGCTTCATTGTACCACTCATTAGTGTGTAATTACCCTCACTTACGGGGAAGAAAATAACATAAAAAATGCGAGATGAATGAATTATACGTTTCCTCCATCTATATATGGAAGAAAGAAAGAAAGAAAGAAAGAAAGAAAGAAAAAAGCTAAAGAGAGAGAAACTGCAAGAAAGTAGCTTTCTCTTCTATTTCTCAGACTGCTCTGTCGGCCTCGACCCGGGCAAATGTGGAAATCCATCGCTCTGACAGGAGCCTGTCACATTCCATCGCTCCAGGCCGACAGATCCCTCTGTCTGATTCTGAAGGGTTGTTATGTATGAAAGCACCGGCTGACTCCTCAGCCCCAGTGCCAACACTCTGATAAGCAGGATGACATCTGCGCTACATTATTCCAGTGCTTCTTTGTGCATGCTTGAGATTGGGAGATCAACTCAGAATAAAGGGGAGGAGGAAGGTGCAGGATGTGTTGGGGAGGAAAGCAATTACCCACATTTGAGGGGAAGCCTTCGTCGGGGACCCGGCTGAGGGGTTTGATGTGATGGTCTCGCTCTCATTTCCTTTCCTCTCATCAACTTCACTAGCTGCATCTTCCATAGCAAGAGGCTCCAGAGTGGCTCAAAGCCTCCTGGCCCTCCCACAAGGCCTTCACTCTCGCCTCCAGCTCTCTGCACATATATAGGCGCAACCTTATAAAGCTGAAGAAATTGAGTTCCCTCCAAGTGCCTCTCATTATTCATGTTGCCATATATGAAGCCTTGCAAACATCTGGGAGCTGGGTAGTTGCTTCCTATTTCATGGCACTGAAATTTATGGTACCTGGTAAAAGCTACCACTCCATCTTCTCCTTGCACCACCATACGGTCTCGCTACTCCTGAATCTCCTTAGCTATAATGCTGCCTGCTGAGAAGAAACCAGTGAGGCCGGAGGCAGCAATAGTGGTGTTTAGATGCATAATAACCTTGATGATGATCTTAGCCAGAGAGAAATAAGGCTTGAGAGTTGTTAAGTATGAGATAGGCAGGAGAAGACTGCACATATCATATACATTTAAGATATAAGATTTCTATTTCAAATAGTGTTGCTTTTAAACTGACTTTTAATCAAAGAAGATGAATAGAAGAAACTGTGATTCCACAAAATTATTAGCAGCACAAATGTTTTCAACACTGATAATGATTGTAAATGTTTCTCTGTATAAAAAAAATATTATAGAAGTATGTTTTACAAGAAAATACTACTAGAATCTTTCTACTTCCAAATGTCATGTTTAAAGGGGTCATCAGATGCCCATTTTCCACAAGTTGATATGATTCTTTAGGGCCTTAATGAAAAGTCTATAACATACTTTGGTTAAAATTTCTCAATGGTAGTGTAAAACAACACCCTTTTTACCTTGTCAAAATCAGCTCTGTTTTCAGCATCTCGTTTTAGTGCATGTTCCTTTAAATGCTAATGAGCTCTGCTCACTCCGCCCATCTCTTCCATGAGGTGACAAGAAGTTCTCATGAGACTGTTTACTTTAGCTGCAGAACTTGCTAACTAGCACATTATTAGGAAAGGCGATTTGCAAAGATTCATAAAAGAACCTCATACTCACTTCTTCTGTAGGTGAGGCTGGATCACGAATGATTCGCGCAGACATAGACGCATTTAGGTAGATCGGGAAGTGCATTCCCTTCAAAAACAAAGGTAATCCACTGCGTCTTCAGCAGCTCAGATGTCGGGACTAAATGACGACTGCTATGCTCATTATTAAATCCAACAACAAAACACCGCAATCACTTAGAAGACATTCTTGTCTACAACCACTCGAGAGTCGAAACAATGGCGGACTTATGACAGCTCACTCAGGGCGGGTCTAAGGTAAAACGCTAGTGTCAATCAACAATCGTGGGAGTGGCCTGTGTCTGTGGGACGTCACACTGACAGGCATCTGAGAATGGCTTGATATGAGAAAGGGGAAATGATTTAGCGAGATTAAAAAAAAGACTGGGTGGATCTTTATCATTATAGGGTGGTTGTGTACACACACTGCAAACACACATTTTAGTTCTATCAACTTGAAAAAATGTCGCATACGATGACCCCTTTAAATTCGGCGTTACTTGCTGTCACTGTGTAATTATTTATTAAATTTATATATAAAAATATGTATAATATTATTATATTAGAATTAAATTGATAATATAAAATACTTTTTCACAATATTACTTTTTTTTTTACTGTATTTTTGATCAGTTAAATGGCTCCACTGATTATTATGAATTCAGTTTTACAGCCACCTATTAACTGACAGTCTATTTGTACTTTGTACAGAAATATTTGTACTTTTGTTCTTGACAAAATTCACACTGCAGAAACCCCAAAAAATGGAGGTGGTTAAAAATGCAGAAAACCTGACCGCTACAGCATCACAGCATCAATGCACAAAGACATTGCTTTATTAATATACGCAAATTTTCACCTAAACATGTTATTTGTATGGGGTTCAGTTCTTCTGCACTCTTTATTATGTGCTCTTTTTGTGCGTCACAGTTTTACATAGAGGAAGTGTTACAAAAGCCACATTAGCCGATTGCTGCATTGATGTGTGTTTGCATGTGTGTGCACCGGTCAATTTCTGTCAGAGAGCTTTTTAAACATGCACAGACACCAACAAATTAAACATACAGCTGTGCTTATCAGGGATTTCAAGGCTGCTGGGTTCATGAGCTCAGCTCCTGTTTAACTGTCAATTTTTATGCATTTCTGGCATTTCAGGCATTAATTTACAGCACAGTCATCAGAGGTAATCAGGCCTTATTATGGCTGGAAAGAGGTTTATCTCCTCAGCCCTTAATCCTGATTCACTTCAGCTGCCTCCAAAATTCTTAGTTTTTTACAACAAATGCATTAACTTTACCCCATTTAAATAACTTCCCCATATTGCTTTACACGCATATAGACTATCTGAGTGCTGCATTTCACGCCGTCGCAGTCTTCAAAAGGGCCAGCGCAGAGGCCATTGCGATGAGATGAGATGTGAGGGTGGGTTGCTGAGCTGCTTGATTTGATTTGGAGAGATGATACTACACCCAGGAAGTGCAGGGGAAGGGTTGAATCAATATGCATGTAGTAATTAAGCCCCATTAAAAAAAAGAACTTCAGAGGGAGGAAGGTTATAAAATGTTAATGAGACTTCAACCCCGGCTCTCTCTGAGCATGTGCGTCTCTGTATGTGCGTAGCATCCGGGTCAGTGCAAATGGAGCCTGCCATGTACGTCACACCAAACGCAAACTAAAGAACTCATCCTCATTCATTTCTGAAGCATTTCACACAACGTAAACCTGAACGGGGTTTTGAGATGAAACCGCTGCAGGTAAAGTTGTTCAGTATGTGCTCTGATACACTGTTCCTGTATGGTAATTTATTGGCAGTGATAGCTCCCCACAGACAGTCTGCCTCCTTCAGGGGGCAGGCAGGGGCACTAATGGAGGCGGGTGCAAGCCTGATCAATATGAGGATGGCAAGCGGCCCAGCCTCACAGCTGTTGCCAGGCGAAAAGGCTCCAGTAATGGAGCTCTGTTAGACAACGCTAACGGAAGGTGCGGGATCATCTTTATATCCTGATGCTCTCGACTGTCCCACTTCGTGACCTGAAACGGAGGAATATGAAAACCATTGGAGCAGAATGCCACTGCGTCCCGATGCTTGTACCATCAGCGTCTGATTACGTCCACCTAGGCCACACCAACCTCCTACGTCCAAACCTATAATCCTAGTCATGCTCCTGTCTAAAGGTTCTGGAGAAACAGTGTCCCTTCACAGCCAGAAAAAAAAATGTATCAATGGCAGTACTCTCAAAGGCAGCTGTCCATGAAGAATTCAAAGTGTTCCACGAGTTGATATGCAGAAAAATAAAATAAAATAAATGAAATTTTAGTTATAATTAAGTAATAATTTTTAGTTATATTTAAGTAATTTTAGTAATAATTAGTTAAAATTATAGTTATGATTTATGTTTGAGCTATAAGTTAGGATTATTTGTAATATACAATTGAGAAGTACGTTTAGTCAGTTATCATTTGCTTTCAGAGAAGCCCATGAATGGAATAGACTTCCACCAGAATTAAAAATCATGGTTATTTATCTAAGAAAATGTAAATGTTGTTGTCAAATCAAAATTGTAAACATTTATAGGGATCCTAATCATTTTGTATTGATGTATTGATTTTGTTTTGTTTTTACCTTTTCCATCAACCTGCCCAGAGACTATATATGAAAACTAGCTATTTTGGCTAAATCTGGCTCATTTTACACTGATTCTGTGTAATAGTAATGTGTATTGTTGCTGATTAAAGGGGTGGTTGACTGTTTTTTTCTAGGCTTGATTGTGTTTATGGGGTGCAGTCTAACGTGTTAATGATTCGTTTAAAAAAAACGCATTATTTTTCACATAATTTATCTTTATTCTACACAGCTCTGTCCCTTCTCCTTTGAATGCTCCGATGAGTTCCTGTTTTTATGAAGCCCCTCCCTCAGAAATACGCGTTGGGCTCAGATTGGTTTGCTAGCCCAGTGTGTTGTGATTCACTAAACTGCCAGTGCTTGTCTAAACGTCACGTCCCTCAGCTCAGCGGCATGTGCTCCAGTTGGATTGTAAACAATCACATCGTCAATATTGTTTATCAATTTTATCAATTATCAATTGTTTATCAATATAGAGGATATTAGTGAAGAGGATCGCCCAGAACCTGTGCAAGCACGGCTCTGAACTCTTTCCCTGCCATTGACGAGTTATCTCGTCTTTTAGAAGACAACGCTTCCCTGCCAAAGACGAGTTTTTACGGCTTTTCGTGT
>NW_015667292.1:542980-549337 GCF_001515625.1 Sinocyclocheilus rhinocerous
ATGTTTTTTGTTTGTTGTTGTCTCATACTTTTAGATATGCTGTTATTTGTAAATGCTACTGCTTATGTTAGCTTTTAATATACAGTTTTATCCTGATTAAATAAAGCACGGGAACCACACGAGCGTCCATGTTTAACTCTATGTGAACAAAAAATATCTGTCTGTCTATACATATAAAGTGTATAATTGGAACACAGTTTATGGTAACACTTTACATTAAGGTTCCCTTTATAAAGTGTTTATAAAGGTGTTCATAAATGACTAATAACTCATTTACAAATGCATTATAAATCATTGATAAGCAGTTATAAATGCATGAATAAAAAGGGTGATTTTAATTTAATACCTGCCAAATAGTGTGCCATTTTTAACTCATATGTTATAAATGCTTAATAAATATATTTATTAATACTTATTTTACTCAAAATTAGATTCCTGATTTATTTCATGATGCAGCAAAAATAGGCTTTTGTAGTGAGACTGAAGGGTGTTGTATTTATGGTTCTCTCCTTTATATCTCATGACTCATGTCACTTTTTGTACAATGTTTCTTACCAGAATCTACTCTGTACCTTACCCATGATACGCTTCAAAAGTTCATGATGCTTATCCGCAGCAATGATTAGAAACTGATATATTTTGTTTATCAAGATGAAATTATCAAACTTTATTTTGGGGCGGAAAAAAATCATAAAAGCACAACCATGGCATGATGAAATATCAATAATACAAATTTTAATTCCAATATTAGTTACCTCTGAACCTTAATGTAAATAATTTATGAATGAGCTATAAACATTAATAACCTGTGAAAGAGAACCTTAATGTAAAGGGAACACCTGTGAACCATTTATTAATGAGTTATAAACATTATTAACATCTAAAAGTGAACCTTAATGTAAAGTGAACAGCTGTGAACCATGATTTTTGATATCACGATAAAGGCCACTGTAACATGAGTGTTTGACTATCCACACTTTCAGTAAGTTACATGCGCGCGAACGAACCGTCCATGGGAGCGCCGACGCAGTTATTTATTTGTACAGTAACTACATTGAACTAACACAGCGATATCAACACTTGAAAAACACAGTCTGCAATGTCACCTCACAGTTAGCTTACCCGTAAAATCAGTAAACACTTATGTGAGATTAAAATTTCACTTGTTAGAACAGTCGTGACTTCTTCTCTTGAAAAGTGGCTTTGTATCGAATGCTCACCAGCGCCAACTACAGGCTTTGGTGACACGCAGGCAACTACACACACAGGCTTTGGTGATGTGATCCTGAAAGATTATAATAAATATGTATTATATGCAATTAATTATTTTTTGTTAGTAGTAGTAGTAGCTACTACTAAAAAATACATTGCATATTATACATATTTGTCACAGACTATAGTAAAGGGCTGTGAGGAAGTAGAATTCAGATGCAGCAGTACCTATTTTTATTAAGAAGATTATTGAACTCAAAGAAACGTAGGAGAACAATCCATCCACATAAAAACAAAATCAGACAACCAAAGGCTAAAACTCAGGGTTATAATACACAAGAGTCAAAGGAAAAATTAACAAAACACAACAGATATACAGAATACAAATACAACAGATTGCAATTATATTATAATACGAATCTCTAAGCAGACGAACACAAACCTAAACATGACAATAATATATAAATACATTATATATTATATATGATTATGATAATATGTAGATTATCAACATTAGAAACCTGTGAAAGTTCATGTAAATTATATGTTGTTATATAATTTCTGATCATTTCTGATGTGCCAATTTGTGTCGACTTTTGCCTTATTTGTTATACACTGTTACATTTTGGAAATAAAAAAAATAATTGCGCCGGCGCTCCCATGGACGGTTAGCTCGCGCGCAGGTAACTGATTTTGGAGTTTGACAATGAACACATTGCAACCATGCTTGGGATGGCCCACATAAATGAGCAAAAAATGCTTTACATTTCTTGAAATAATAACTTCTGAACATTAAACATTGACTGTCAGTCTTTATTCATCTGTTCCTCGTGGTTTCTTATTAAAATTAATGAAAGTAAATAGTGTAAATTTACATTGCTAATGTCATAGAATAGCACATTGTAACGCAGTGTTGCAACTTGCCCCATCTGCGCAACTGGAATTTAAAACTGGTTAGTGTCTTCTGCTAGTTAGCGTATAGGATTTAAAAAAAAAGATAAATAACAGATTGGAGATTAAAATAATAGCAGATTTGCCTCATTTTAAATGAATACTAAAAACTGAGATGAAAAATTTACTTAAGCAAGAAATTTACTTTTACTATGGTAAAATAAATGTTCAGCGATATCTTCAAAAGATTTTTGAATTTTGGCGCACTTTTTTCTCTATATAGTGTTGAAATGGTATCTAGTAAATACCATAAATTTTGTTATGCTAGCATGTGTGGAAATATTCAAACCACGTGTGTTACAACTAACCCCGTGTTACTTTGTGCCCCACGCTCCCCTAAAGCGATTTGCCTCCAGGGCATGGAAACTGAACAAACACTGAAACTCATGATGCTAGTGTGTGAACAACAAACATCCTATTTGGGAACCGAGTAGACATTTCAAGATACGAAAGATTTATACACAACAGTTTAAAATGTTTAAAATTACTTTAATTTTGTTTTACTGCTACAGTGACCCACCACCAAAAAAGTTTTAGAACCACTGATCAAAGGTACTCTGTAACATTAAATGATGCATATTAGCATGTTAAGAGGTAGCCATGCGCCTTAGGTGTAGATAAGGCAAAAATGTTTACTTTTCAGGGTACTGCACTAGTGACAGTTGTTCCACATTTTTTTTCTGACAGGGTTTAGTACCCAATAACTCAGCGCTATCAGTCATGACTCAGACAGAAGAAAGATAGGTTGAATGTGTATGCATTGTCTATATAGAAGTAATCAGTGAAACAGGATGAGTAGTGGACTCTGGTGGGACAGTCGTACGATACACCCTTCCCACCCTCCAACTCCGTGCAGATGAATGGCTGCCACACTCCGCCAGCAATTGGATTATATGGAGAGCTTTCTCCTCAATGAGTGCTTTGGTAATGCAATCTGCTCACACTGCCCACTGCGAAGATGAGCAGAGCGAGCAAAATGCCGTGGCACCGAGCATACGTCCCTCTCAGAGGTGACGGATGACTTTGATAGCATAGTGCCTTTGGAGACAGGCACTCCCTCGCATGACAGCAGGGTAAGTGATATAGAATGGCATGTATATTTTCTCAAGCACTGACATCTCACCTTGCCACATTAAGGCTGGAGTTCTATAAACCCTTGAGATCCATCTCTCGCCTGAAAGCCAGCCATTTATTAAGTTGCTGTATAGTTTTGTTATACTAATGATTTATGGTTCCAATTTGTCATTTATCTACATGTGGAAATAGGTAGCCAAAATGCTCTCAGGTATTTAACAGCTCAAGAGATCCATAGGCAAACCATAAGACATAAGACTGGCCATTTGTGGTTCTTGCAAATCTCTTATTAAAAGACATGAACCATGTACTTTAGTGCTCATGCTAACAAACTTAAAAACAGTGGCTTGACAGGGGCCTAGTTCAAGGTTGGTGTCTGTCACTCAAAATAGCAAAAAAAATGTCATCAATAGCTAAACAAACAAACAATGATTAAAAAATGACTTCTGCTTTGAACTTCTGAACAAAGTGATCATACTGAGTCAAACACATAACTTGTTTTTAATTTATTCAAATTAATTTCATTTTTAATTTGATTTTACACCTTATTTCCTAAAGAACCTACTTTTTCGAACGCCTCCTAAAGTGTTCATCACATGTTGACCATCTTAGATGCTTTTTATGAGTCCAAACCATTCTTGTTTAACACCTCCACAAATTTGATAAAGGTGACGCAAACAGAAAGTGGCACTGCATTGTCCCAATGCTTTCAGGTATGGAAACTAAACTTAGTATATTTCATCACTACCATGAAATGAAGTACATCAGCAGTTTAGGAACACCACCACCAACTTTTCAAAACTTTTTTTTTTGGCCTACAAAGTTTATTAGATATTCATTAAATTAGGCTCAGATATATATTAGACCACTGTTTAACTTAATCAATTTGATGTCAAAAAAGATCCAAGGGTGTATCTCAACAACACTGTCATTTTGACATGCAATGAAAAAAACAGCAGTGCAGTGACTGAGCCAGCTATTGGTCAAAAGACAAAAATTGTAACTTTATAACAAATTGCATTTTACTAAAATCATCATTAGGAATGACTGAATTTACTTAAGAGAACTGTTGCTTTCATGCCCAGTCCCTTAATTGCTGCTTGCAGCTATATTTACTTTTAACTCAAGGAATACTGAAAGATTTGTTGATTTATAAAATGACTACTAGCTGATGTAACATTTAAAAATAAATTTTGAAGCATTAAATACATCAAAATAATTAATCAAAAATGGCCCCAGACATGTAACACATTTTTATAATTTGTGTATATCTAAAAAAAAAAAAAACATCTAGTTAAGTCAGAAATATGAATTATAAATCATGAACATGAATCTGTGATAGACTGGCCATCCATCCAGGGTCTTTCCATGTCTATGGAAAACAGATGGATAGATAAATGGAATATCAATTCTATTTTGCTGGAATATTGGTAAAATGCTGCAAACCAAGTTAACATGGCATTTTTCTCTCAAACCCCTGTCTGGAAAACCTGGGGTTATACAAACAAAAATCTTTTTTTTTTTTTTTTTTAGGTTAGAAATAGCTCTGTAAGGTAACAACTACACATTTTCACAAATATTCACACATTCTAGAACCACCCATGGTCACCTTTGTCTTTCCATGCAATCTTCTGAAGGGCAATAACGACTATTCAGTAGGATTTATCACACCACAAAAATGTCTCACAGAGGAGACAGGAAACAAGTCTGCAGTCGTGACTTCCCCATCAACTCTTTTCCACGCTTCTTTCTGTCGCACTGGGACCAGCCTGCCCTCGCATGGTCATTTTCCCATTAATGTAACAGACATCCTGACATCCTACGTAGAACACTGAGAGACTTAAGGCTTTAGTGAATGAGAGCTCTGGCACATCTTCCTCTCCAGCAGCAGCATAATACGCCATATCTCATTCTGCATCAAATCCCTTCATGTGTCAAAACTAAACTCATTAATGGATTCTCTCATCTCTCTGAGCTTTTTTTTCTTTCTCCCTAAATGAATATGATTTGAATATACAGGTGTCTGACTGCATGGCTATAAATCTTCCTCAGAACAGGAGCAGAAGGACGTGGCCTGATTACTATCTGTGTCTGGCATCCAGCTGTGTGGTGGGCAGGTAGAGACCTTTTATCACCCGGCGGGAGGTCCAAGTTGACCTTGATTTCTTTGCAGAGTGACAGGAGGGAACTGTGCAGCATCAAGAGTTGAAATAAAAGCCTCACTCTACAAATAATATAACTGCTCCAGAACTGTTTACATGCTCTATATTTAGTCAATGCTTAGAAAAAATACATGTACGCATCTTCAAACATCAATTTTCCTGTAAGGCAAAACATAAAATAAGTCTGAGTCTGTGCATCTCTCAACAGTGTTCAACAGCGGAGTCTCTATTAATAACAAAACAGTAAGTTGATCTGCTTCAAGAACAGTGATGTTATTACCTACATACCAAGAAATGTCATCTAGCCTTTCAGTTGTGAACTATATTACTGAAAAACTGTGGGGTAGCACTGAAAACAACATTCTGTGCACATGTGTCTGTACTGTATATGTGTGCATGCAGATAGAGAGAGAGAGAGAGAGAGAGAGAGAGAGAGAGAGAGTGCGGGAGAAAGCAAGCATACTTTGCATACATAATAAAAGATAATTTAGTTGGAAAAACATCGAAACTGTCCTTTGTTGATCACATTTGTTTTCTTGGTCAATGTTTGTGTTAGTTTTGGTTATTTTGCTGTTGTAGGCTGTAAGGACGCAGTGATTTTAAACAGTGATTTTTAACTATTAAAAAAGGTTCAAACATTCACTGATGCTCCAGAAGGAAACACGATGCATTAAGTGCCGGGGGGTGAAAACTTTTTGAATTTGAAGATCAAGGTAAATTGTACTTAATTTGTCTTCCGGGAAACATGCAAGTATCTTCTGTTGCATTCCGAAGGTCAGTACTAAATGGGAAAAAATTATATTTCAACAAAATAAGAAAAATTTGGACATATTCATCCTGTTCAAAAGTTTTTTTTTATTTTTTATAGTTTTTAATAGTGTTTGAGTCCCTCAATTGTCCTCAGTGTGAAAAGATGGATCTCAAAATCATACAGTCACTGCTGGAAAGGGTTCAAATA
>NW_015667292.1:549360-565956 GCF_001515625.1 Sinocyclocheilus rhinocerous
AACTATTAAAAAAGGTTCAAACATTCACTGATGCTCCAGAAGGAAACACGATGCATTAAGTGCCGGGGGGTGAAAACTTTTTGAATTTGAAGATCAAGGTAAATTGTACTTAATTTGTCTTCCGGGAAACATGCAAGTATCTTCTGTTGCATTCCGAAGGTCAGTACTAAATGGGAAAAAATTATATTTCAACAAAATAAGAAAATTTTTTAACATCTTCATCCTGTTCAAAAGTCTCTTAATGCATCCTGTTTCCTTCTGGAGCATCAGTGAATGTTTGAACCTTTTTTAATAGTTGTGTTTGAGTCCCTCAATTGTCCTCAGTGTGAAAAGATGGATCTCAAACTTATACAGTCACTGCTGGAAAGGGTTCAAATACTGAAGAATATGCGGGACATGGAGGATTTTTCTGAAGAACAGTGCTCAGTTTAACTGTTCAGAACAAACAAGGGACTCATGAACAACCATCACAAAACAAAACAATACATACATACATATATGATTAAATACAAAATTAAGAGTAGTTATTAAGATAGATGTGGTTTTAAATTGGTAAAATATGCTTCGGAAAAAAATATCACCAGAATATCAACTTGCATAATAATTATGCACGCACTGTGTGTGTGTGTGTGTGTGTGTATATATATAATTTTTTTTCATGCCAATCTAGTGGGTCATTCTGTTAGTCGGAGCTGGTACTGTCCTGCCTCTGTTGTCCTCTTTCTGCCTGGCTACACACTAGCAGTCACAGGAGTGGAATAAATTATTCACAAAGAGTCCATCCCTCCCTCTCTTTCTTCCGTCTACAGTATGGGCTGAGTGGGTGGAGAATGTGGGCACAAGGGGTGGGAGTACACCAGTCCCAGAGCCCACAGCTCAGCGGGAGACCAGTCCAGACGTCAGCAGAGTAAAGTCCTCCAGACATCACAGTGTTTTGGTTATGTGGCGTCCTCTCTTTCACTGGCACTCAGGATAATACAAGACTGTTTTAACATACACCTGTGCATGCATGTCAGTAGAACAAGTGGGATAAGAATGTTTACAACATCTCTTTCTTTCCTCATCCCTCTCTCACCCCCTCATTCTTAACTCTAATGTCCCCAGTGGGGCTTCTGTCACTAGAAAAGCCCTGTTATTTTGGTGTACGATGTCCCCTTAAGCAAGAATTCACAGACTGTCCCTGAGTATCGACAGCAGACTTCTGTCTAGCCCGGACACCATCCCATATTGTTTTTCTCCTGAGCTTGATGCACACGGATGATAAAAACCCCCTCAAAGACTGTGCGTAATTAAAAGTGCATGTGATCATGTGGTTCTGCTCACTGCATTTTTTTCACTTGCCTCTGGCCGCACTTCACCCCTTCAGATTTTCAGCTGCCGGTTGGTCGCAGCCAATTCAGCATGTATCTGCTTGGGGCCACAACAGGATTCCAGTAACACTACATATCAGATCAATAGAGACATCCAGAAGACACAAGCTGACAATAACATGACTGGTAGCAGCACTGTTCAGCATGGTGGGGAGGGGGGAAACAACAACTGGATGAGCATAAATAAAACAGAGGCTCCCTTCTGCACAGACTGATTTGTAATTATGTTGAAAACAAAGCATTTTTTTGTGCTTCATTCGCTTTCTTTGTGTATTCGTCAATATCAAATGGGACTGTGCTAATCACACCATTTTTCCTCTCTATTTGAATTCTGTTTAGTGTAGAAAATTAACAAAGGCAATATGAGTGTTCTTTCTAATCACACAGTGCTTTATTGAGCATGTTTGCATGCACAATCTTATGTCAATTATGCTAAATAACATGTTAATGTGCAAAATCATGTAAACCCCTTAAACTGTTCTTTTATGATTTGAAGGCAAACCTGATCACAAGCATATTTTTTATAAAAAATTAATCAAATATAAACAAGTTGATTCTTGATGCATTTACAAAAAATATAAAATGGACACTTAAAACACTCAACTCAAATTTCAATACTAAGTCTCTTCATTGCCATAGACATTGATAATTTCTTAATACACTCCAGTTAAAATTAAAAAAAAAAAATTTATTTGAAATAAGTTTTTTAAACTAACCAAGTTGTTTAAACTCACCTCACTGATCAAAAATACAGTAAAAACAGTTGTGAAACATTATTACAGTCAGAAACAACTATTTTCTTTTTTTAAATATATTTTAAAATGTCATTTATTCCTGTTAGGGCAAAGCTGAATTTAAGTGCCACATAATCCTTCATAAATAATTCTATTATGCTTATTTGATGCTCAAATAAATTTTTTTTAAATGTTTAAAACAGTTGTGCTGTTTAACATTTTTATATAAAACAGGATTTTTTTTCTGGATTCTTTAATGAATTGAATGTTTACAACATTTATATGAAATATACAGTTAGGTCCATATATATTTGGACACAGGCACAATTTTTATTATTTTAGCTGTTGACCAAAACATATTCAAGTTAGTTATATAATGACAAGTTACAGTTATATAATGAATTTGGGCTTAAAGTGCACACTCTGATCTTTAATTTGAGGGTATTCTCATCACAACTGGAGGAAAGGTTAAGGAATTACAGCTCTTTAATATGTACCTTGCCTCTTTTCAAGGGACAATAAGTAATTGACAGTTGGGACAGTTGACTCAAAAGCCATTTCATGGACAGATGTGGGCTATTCCTTCATTATCTCTACATCAATTAAGCAGGTAAAAGGTCTGGAGTTGATTCTAAGTGTGCCATTTGCATTTGGAAGCTGTTGCTGTGAACCCACATCTACATTCTGAGAACAAAAGAACGCACTGGTGAGCTAGCAACATAAAAAGGTCTGGATGTCTACAGAGGACAACAGTGGTGGATGATCGGAGAATCATATCTATGGTAAAGATAAACCATTTCACAACATCCAGCCAAGTGAAGAACACTCTCCAGGAGGTAGGTCTGTCACTGTCAAAGTCTACAATCAAGAGAAGACTTCACGAAAGCAAATACAAAGGGTTCACCACAAGGTGCAAACAAGGCCAGATTAGACTTTGCCAAAAACATCTAAAACAGCCAGACCACTTCTGGAAAAGCATTCTTTAGACGGCTGAAATTAAGATCAACCTGTACCAGAATGACGGGAAGAAAAAAATATGGAGAAGGCTTGGAACAGATCCAAAGCATACAACATCATCTGTGAAACATGGTGGAGCAGTGTGATGGCATGAGCATGCATGGCTTCCAGTGGCACTGGGTTACTGGTGTTTAGTGATGACGTGACAGAGGACAGAAGCAGCCGGAAGAATTCTGAAGTGTATACTTCAGAATTATACTCTCTGCCCAGATTCAGGCGAATTCAGCAAAGTTGATTGGACAGTGCTTCATAGTACAAATGGACAATGACTCAAAACACACAGCAAAAGCAACCCAGGAAGTTTTGAAGATAAAAAAAGTGGATTATTCTGCAATGGCCAAGTCAATCTCCTAATCTTAACCCGATTGAGCATGCATTTCACTTGCTGAAGACAAAACTAAAGGCAGAAAGACCCACAAACAAACAACAACTCTCCAATTACACTTGAGCCCCTGAAAATGGGGGGACTGTGTATAAAAATGGTTGTTATTCCTAAGCTTTTTATGTTATATTTTTGTTTAACCCCTTGAAAGCTTAAAGTCTGCACTTCAATTTAATCTTAATTGATTCATTTTAATTCTATTCTGGTGGCATACAGAGCCAAAATTATGAAAATTGTGTCAGTGTCCAAATATATATGGACCTAACAGTATTTTTTTTATCAGTGTAAAATGTCTTTACTGTCACTTTGAATCAATTTAATGCATCCATGCTGAATAAGTAATAATTTCTTTTTTTTAAATCTTATCCTAACCTTTAAACAGTAGTTTATGTTTTTGTCATACTTTAATGCTACAAGAGACTTAAAACAATCAGAGAGCAACAGATAAAATCGAACATATAAACATTTCTAATCAGAGCAAGCTACACCATATGCCCTTCATGATCTTGTGTGCCTCACTATAAATTTCTAAGGTACAAATGGTTGCTAATGGTTAAATGCTCTTATAATACAAGTCAGAGTGTTTGATGGCAGAGTGATAGGAGAAGTGAGAGGGGCTGTTCTTCTGCTTTGAGGGTCTTATCATGTTGTCACCTGGCAGGTAAACACTGACGGACTGGTGGATTGGGCCCTCCAACTCGGAGATAACATTTCTCGTTCTCTGGTCTAGCACCGGATCTCATTTTCTTCCACAGGGTAAGGTTCAGTCATTCGCTCAAACAAGGCACACAGGACGCGATAGAATCTGAGAGGCTGCAGCTTCCGGCCTGGATGTATATCACGCAGAAGAGATAAGAGAAAATCCAGGAGAGTGAGGAAGATGTAGAAACTCGACTAAATGTGGGGAATTTGTCAGGCAGAAGACGGTCTTGGTGGATGTGAATAGAGGGTTGAGGGTGAAATATATTATTGGAACGATTTGTGAGTGTATGAATTCTACAATGTACAACTCTACAACCAATCTCACTGTTACGAAGCACTCACACGCACACAGCACTCAAACCAGATGATCTATAGTATGAACGCACAAAGTAAAAGAGTATTTGCCAAGTCAAAACTATACACATTGGCAAAAAATAATTCAAGCATCTAACACCACTCGTTATAACACAAACAAGCAAAATGAAAGCTCGTTATCAACATTTTCAAATGCTTATTCTGTATTAGATACATTCACAAGCTATTTCCTAAAGCTGTGGGGACAAAACAACAATCTCACAGCAATTTTGGCAAATTGGTGATTAATTCATATTCGTATAATCTTCTTACACCTCACTGACAGTTAGGATCGGTGTGGAGAATTGTGCTTTTTTCTAATAATATGAAGTTTTAGTATAGCTTTCATAGTACAAATTGATACAAAATCACCAACTTGTAAAATACTTAAATTTTTTCATAAAAACAAGTTGGGAAAAATCGCCTATGGCAAAAAGTGGTGTGAACATCCTCACCATAAATGACAGCAATGATCTTAAAGATACCTCATTATTAATTTATCATGGATCCTTATTACACACAAAATTACTGAACCCAGTGTTTCTGTTTCCAACACAGTCCTGCTCTAGACTCACACATTTGCTGATTGAATTTGATGGAGCTGTCTGCATAATAGCATTAGCATTACAGAGGAAAATGTTCATCATCATAATGCAATTTGTAACATATTTTCTCAAACGCGGCTGGATTCCCGGCGGGATCGATAGATAAGCTGCTCACAGCAGTCAACCTCGGCCTCAGCATGAGTTAAGGGCACAGAAACAGACAAGGTGACACGGCCCAGGGGAAACAGAGGCTAAAAGGGCTGTGTAATACACTGAGAAACAATGAGTTTGCAGTAGCAGCACAGACCCGGGGCTCTTTTTCTCGAGAAAATAAGAAACTGTACGGTCGAGGCTTAACCCGGAGCCCAATCTATAAGTATAAGAAATGCTCCAGCCAGTACTATTCGCTTCAAACGGCTTGCAGAGAGAAGTCAGCATTCTCCCGCTTAGCTCAGACATGGTTTTAGTCATAGTTTGAGCTCTCTTTTCTTGGCGCGTGGCGGAGCCGTTCCCTCTGGAGGCCGACTAACAAGAGCGTGAGAGGGGACGACACAAATTCATCCCGGCCTTTGGATGGAGAACGTGGCTACGACAGAGTTCTGTCAATTTGCACTGCCAGTCACCGAGGGCAAAGCTATGCTTCTCTTCCTCTCTTTTCTTCTCTCGCTCACTCCTCACAACCCAGATCTCTCCTCCCTTGCCCGAAAACCCTCTGCCAGCCCTCCAGGGAGCAGCTGAGCCCCTGCTCCACAACTTCCTCAATCTCTGCCATCTCTTTCGCTCTCTCTCTTTCCTCTCAACAGGCTTCAAACAACTCTCAGCTCCCCTTTTGTTTGTCTCTTCCTTCTGCAAGGCCAATAGGGAGGTTTTCACAACTTCCATCTCCCAGAAGCTATGCTGGAAACATCAGCGCTGCGCTGAGGAGGATGGGAGGGGGGAGGGTTGGGGAGGAGTGAGATTTGGCCACTCGCCCTTGAGGCTGAGCAACTGCGCTGATCTCTCGCTGTCTCAATTAATTTGCCCTACCTCATTCACTTTCTGTGCAGAAGATGATCCATCGATGTCTAACATTCTGCTGTAAGAGTTATAAATACCCATGTTGCATGCATGCAGCTCTTAGCTATGTTAACTAACCAAACTACATCAGGGATCATTTCTTGAATCTGTCTGACACATCATCAGTGTTGGGGTATTACAAGCAGGGCTGTCAATTAAATTCATTAATTAAAAAAAACATGATTAAATAAATGTATGCAATTAATCATGCTTAATACGTTCTAGCTAGATGATATGCAACAAAATAACACGGAGGTCCTGAGACCCATTTTTAAAGATATATATATTTTTACTTGACAAAAATGTGGCATGGTGCAACATGCTACACAACAGCCAAAGGTGTCAATCTGCATGCGTACATAGACTAGCATTGAAAAAAAATGTTATGCAAGAACGCATCTTCTATGAAAAAATGCTGTCTCAGACAGCTTGACAGACATGTCAAAACACAGTATAGGAATAAAATAAAAATATATACTTTCTTCTACAGCCACTTTGCATAATGTTTATTTAATGACTTAGTGATCTGACACAATTTTATTCTTAATTATAATAAAATAAACATCTAAAAATTAAATGTAGTTAAATAAACCATAAATAAAAAAAGTAAATACAATCAAATAAAAGTATCTTTTTTCAAAAGTTTTTTTTTAAGCAAATATAATGTTAGCAAATGTAATTGATTTGATTAGATTGTATAATCGATTGATAGCAGTACCATATTGCTATTTGGAAATAATGTTACTTTTAAATTTACTCCATATTATCCAAATGCTGCTTCAAATAAATACTTGCTAAACACTGCTAAACTCCTATTATAATCAAAGCTGTTTGCACAGAAAAAAAAATTATAAATAAAAAAAGAAACATTACTTTGTGAGTAACTCAATAATGCAACATGTTTTTAAAAGTAACACTCACCAACACTGCACATCATACGGTAAACGATTTGTTCTCCCTCCTCTCATCTTCTGCCGAACTCAAACTTTATATGAAACAGAGACTAAACGTACAACATGAGCTTGTGAGATCATTACATATACAAGAGACTCCTGCGTGATAAACCTGCATATTCCAATCTTGTGATCTCAGAAGGCAGATGACACCATTGCAATAGAAATGGAGCCATGATGGCCATTATGTATCTAGCCAAATAACATGCTCCAGCAATATGAGATCAATATGCCGTTAATATGAAAACACAGTCAGGCAATTGGAACGCATGGATGAAAATCTCATCTCCATAATTGTTGTGTCGAAGAAAGTAATGTACACTGTAATATATAGCGGTATTACTCGCCTCTTCTACTGTAGATCACACTGACCAGACTGAAGCACTGCACTGCAACAAAATTATGGCAATTAGAGATTTACATGACAATTTTACACTGACTATATAACAATGCAGCAATTAGTTCAATCTACACATCTGATATACATCCCATTGATGGAGAAAATGGATTCCTCTTTAAACTAGAGAAGCACTAGTCAACACATGGCCCTCAAGACATTCCTTTGTGGCCTATGCAACTGCAAACATGGCTACTTATTTTATTTTATTATTTTTTTATGTGTAACTTAAGAATTGTCTCTTTTTTTAATGAACTGCACATTTGAATTATATTGGACACATGACTTTACACTGAAAGTTTAACTGACATGTCAGGAAGAGACATTTGCTGTAATTAAAATTTTAAAAGCCATTCTCAATACAATTTTGAATAATTCCTAATTCTGCTGTACCATTTATACTGTGGTAGGTGCACTGTGATTCAAACAAAAAATTGACAGAAACCAAAACGATTTATAAATATAAAAGCAGTACTATAAAAAGTACTGTCCTGGTTAACACTATCATCATGTCAAAACTCTGTGCTCTCATATCCCAGCATGCTGTGTGCCTGCATACTAGCTGCTGGATGTCTCTGCTTCAATGTCCAAAGCGTGTATGAGAGCTTTAAATAAGTACTCATTAGCTAACAGAGGCAGGATGATCTGTGCAGGCAGATCTTTCAGAGAAACGGCCAATCTCCTCATGAGTAGCCTTTGAGCACCAGACAGGGGTAAGATAAAGCCAGCGAACAACCCTTGATTCCATTCACCCTGGGATGCTTTTCTAAATCCTCAGCATGCATTGGTATGACACAGATGTTTCTAATATGGGTTTGAGGCCAAAAGAAACCTGACTGTGGCAAAGCTTGTGACCACCCTGCTGAGGATATTATCTGATCACTTGGATGTGTATTTCTTATACCCACCTTCACAGGCCATTAAATGCATTTTTTTCCCCAGAAAGCCTCAAAGCAAAAGACAGCGCTTAACCACAGGGACATTCTTCTCACTATGGCCTGAAACCTTCCACTCTGCAGTGTTAGGTGGACATTCAGAGAAAGATAAAAAATCTGACATTTTGAGGACACAGAGCAAAGACCAAAGAGTTCCCTACTGTCACAAGGGTAGTGCTTCAAATGTTGCCATGGCTTTGATTTCATACATGAATTAGGCTCAGTGTTATTAGGCTGAACCACTGACTAGACTTGTAACAATGTGCTCTATGACAGACCTTTGCAGATAGCTAAAACTTAACCTGTGCACATACATGCACGCACGCTCTCATTCTTTGCCGCTGACACAAAGGGCAGGTTTGAGAGATCTGACATTTAAAAACTAACAGCGCAATGCTAAGCCTGGATCGTTAACCTCCGAATCAATTAAACATCTCACTGTTCAGTTTGTGGCCAGTCCACTTGTGTGTTCATCTGGAGATAGATATGGAATGGAAGTTTAATAACTGGTTAATTTCATTTAAAATAAATAAGAAAAAAAGTGCAATTCTATTAGAAGTAAAAACTGTTGTCATATTTGCTTTTAATTAAAGGGATAGTTCACCTAAAAATGAAAATTCTGTCATTAATTACTCACCCTCATGTCATGTCAGCATCTTCAGAACACAAATTAAGATATTTTTGATGAAATCTGAGAGCCAGAAAGGTAGTAAGGACATCATTAAAATAGTCCATGTGACATCAGTGGTTCAACTGTAATGTTATGAAGCTATACGAGAAAAATTTTGTGCGAAAATAAAATAAAAATAACAACTTTATTCAACAATTTCTTGTGTTCCGTGTCAGTCTTCGCCACACGTTGTTGATGCAGGATGATGCTGATGCAGGAGCCGGCATTCTATCGCAAAACCTGGATGCACTGCAGCTTGTCTGCCAGCAGAAGAATGCACATATGCACTATAAAGTCATATAGGTTTGAAATGACATGATAGCGAGAGTAAATGATGGCAATTTTCATTTTTGGCTGAACTATCCCTTTAAAACCGAGTTTGCATTCACCTCGTATCTGGATATGGGCTATCACTCATCTCTGTAATAACTTAAAGGTCCAATGTATGGAGGCTTCGCCCTCTGGAGACGATGCTTATTCTTATTCTCGTGCCATCCCTGAAGTACGCCTAGAGCAGGAAGTCACTGGATCCATCAGCCAAGCGTTAATTACAGCTGCCCCGCCACCCAACTCCCAACAGAACGGCAGCAAAATAATTACCACAGGCACCACAAGTCCTCCAGTCCATCGCATTAAAGCGATACCTGAGACTCCATTGGTCTTCAAGCCATCCAATCACTCCTCTTCAAAACCTTCCCTTTGGATAGGGGAAGGGGAATGGGACTTGGCAGCACCTCAAGTGATGTTACCATTGCTTGCGCCAAATGGTCGTGTAATTAAATTTCCCATTTTGCTCAAATAGCAAAGACAGCCTCCTCCCAGCTCCATTTGAGGCACTAATGTATGTTTTATACTGAATATGCATCCCCAGCCCATTATTGTTGATGGACACACGTTCCTTTTGTTTTCTAAGTGGCTGTAGGCACATTCAGGCCCCTCTTATCAGCAGTGATTGCCATTTAATATCCACATGATGGATGAGGAACATTAGCATAGATCCACACCCTCTCTTTTAGCATGAGCATGAGGTATGAATGCAATCAGAGACACATATCACAGATCTATGACAAGTAGTATCCATCGTAAAAACAATAGTGGAGTCATGCGGAGGCTCTTGACGCAAGTACCTCCATGAAGTCCATCTGTGAAAGGAGCTCCAGTGGAACACTTGCAGCTGTACTAATCCAGCT
Source organism: Sinocyclocheilus rhinocerous (assembly GCF_001515625.1). Classification (NCBI taxonomy): domain Eukaryota; kingdom Metazoa; phylum Chordata; class Actinopteri; order Cypriniformes; family Cyprinidae; genus Sinocyclocheilus; species Sinocyclocheilus rhinocerous. The sequence goes on from NW_015667292.1 coordinate 559,666, forward strand.
TTGGCTGAGCGGCATTTTACAGTCATTGTTTTCTGTCTGTCCCCATTCACAGAGGTTGCCAAGTGTATTGGGTTTCATCATATGAATCGGGCAGATTACAGGGAACACCAATTCTGTGGCACACTTGAAAAGGATTACGGGTTGAGGAGCGTGTGGTAGGGGGCTCTAGCGGCTCCTTGGATTCGGTGGGACTTGCTAATCCCTTTAAATCAGTTCTGTTAATCCCTCTTTCGCTCTCCTAGCCACTGCTTCCGCACCAACACACACATACACACAGTCTTCCTTTGTACCCCCAGTGGTTGTCTAAGTGCAGCATTATTTGGTTCCCTAATTATCTCATTTTAGCATCCTCCATTAGCACTACACTAGGGGAAGCTCCGCCAAACCTCAACGACAAGTGTTGACAGCACAGGCATAGCATTAGATTGCATTTGAGCTCATCAATATATGCACATGGTGGGACCCTCATGGACATTAAACAGGGGAAAACACATTATGAATTAGTTAGAATGACTTGCTAACTTGCTAACAGCTTTTTTCATATTGCAACCTCACCATATCTATTCTCTTCTATAGTATTCTCTTCTCTATCTACAGTCTTATAATCTTAGTCTTAAAAAATAATTGTCTCCATCCAAACAGTGAAGGGTTGCAAGCAAAAACAAAACATAGCGTTTGATCAATGCAGTCTGATTCACAAACAAATGTCTCTTATGAACATGTGCTATAAATGAATAGTTTAAAAAGACAGGTTTTCAGTTTAAATCAGTCTGAAACACAGCTTTATAATTTAAAGCATTAGCAGAGTTTTTGTGCATGCAAGTTAAATGGACATTGTAAATAAAATATACCAAAATCAAATCAAATTGAAATAGAAATAAAACTGAATCATTAGCTTGTGAATTGGAATCAAGTCTGTAAATCTGCATCAGTAACCATGCATTCATCGCATAAATTCTGACATTTTAACAAACAGCGCCTACTGTTTGTTCTTCATCAGCAACACATCTTTTCATTTTCTAAAATATAAACATTTACTGGGTACAGCAATCCCAGTATATAGACTCGCAATCTGCATGCTTCTTGGTTTTGAAAGCTGTTCTCGCTGATGGCCCTCAATCTACTTCCCACAGGCATGTATTTCAACATTAACTCATATCCAGAAGCATCATCTGCTTCATGCGCCTGAACAACTTGATGAATACGCAAGATAACATCTGTATGCCGAGCTGTAAACAAAGAAGTAGAAATGGCCACACCATTTTTGTGCTAATGGAATCCCTTGGCCCAGCGGGCCCACTCAGTGGAGCTCTTCCCACTCATTACACTGCTGGACTGAAGATAAACTGTGTACATGGCCGCAGATCATTAGGCCTCACATGGCTTCTTGTGACAGCAAGAGAGATCCAGAACTTCAATAGGAGAAAAATCAAGCACAAAATTAAGTTAAAGTGCAGTAATCGTGGGTAAAGTGGTGAGGTGTAGCTACTGTAAGGTTCTTATTACCGACGTTTAAAAAAAAAAAAAACAGCAAGACCTAGTCACTATGAATACCCAGATGGTGTATTAAAATCAAAAAAGCTTGGAATGCTGGTCACCATGCACTTAGTAACTTCATTCCATATGTAGCAAAAGGGGAGGGTCTAAAACTGCTAAAGCTCACATCACAAACACATCATGAATGTTTAAAACATAATTTCCCTTCTGAAATGTATATACTTTATTTAGTCGCCTGTCAGTGGATAAAGTATTTAACAGTCCATAATCATTATGTTAATGTATACATCCATCAATAAATAATCTAAACTAAGTCTCACTTGCCAAAATTCAGGCTGTAAGGCTGAAATAAACCACTACATATTTATCTATGGAGTCTAGTATAAATTACCGGAAATTGAGAACTTAAATTTTAAAATACACCAATTCAAGCAGTAAATACTATATACTAAACATTAAAACTTTTGAATGTGAAACAATAAATGCATAATGGATTATATTAAGACACTGATTAAAATCAGTTTTTTAAATAAAATAAGAGTAAATATCTTGTGAAAGTGATTAATACATAGTTAAGGCCAGATTAATTTCAATATATAGTAGAACACAACACCACTAACTGCATATAGCACAATAATAAAAAAAAACAGCATGAAGGGATTACATGTGACTGTAGGTCATGTATGATTTTATGCATCAGTATCATGTAAAAGTAGCAGTGTTGAGTGTTAAGCACTCAACATAAATGTTAGGCACAGTGCGAACAAAATTACCCACTGAGTTCAGTACAGGTTACCAGCTGCATAGGCAGCACTTACTGTTCGCCTTTTCATCTGCTCATGTCAGTTGTGATTAACCTCCGCTAAATAGGTCTAATTACCACAAATTTCCATGGCTACACAGAGACGATTTTAATTTAAGACCGGATCAGATGGGACATTGAAATGGCTCAAAAGATGACTCCTGCTCTCAACGCTAGCAGTAAAGTCTCACAGTATAAGTCTAAAGAAAATGTGTTATAATCAATGATTTGTGCAACCCCATCGTTGTATTGACAAATTCTGTTTTGCAATCTCTGATGACATATCTTTGTCTTTGGGAGCAAAATGACATGCAGAGGGGAGGAAATTCAGAGATTAGGCCAATAAATAATTCACATTATATTATCAAAACATAGAAATCCCTCCAAATTGAAGAATAAATAACAGAGGGGCTAATCACATATTAGATTGCAATCTCACAGATCCTGTAAACAGTGAGGAGAGGAGCAGCGCGTCCTCCTCCGTGTCCCTCTTGCGCACAGTTATTCATTATAAGCCTGTCACCTAATCATCTCTCATCAAGCCCTAAATCACTGCAAACACTGTGTATGGAAATCAGGGAGGCCACTTTATTACTAGGCCACTAAAATACTAAGATATTAGAGCCACAGCTCATGCCCCCACAGAATCACATACATTAGCACTATTCAGTCGGTAATTCTCAGGGTGACATCTGTAAAATAAAATTTGCATGGCTCTGCTTCGATAAAACTTACGTGATTGGATGACAATTTAATTCACAGAGTACAAGCGAGTTCTGCCATCCTACAAACTAAAAATTTGTTTTGGATGTAGTCAGTCACATGTAGCAAGTATGATCATATAGTCCTTTAAGTAAAATATAAATTATAATATTTGCATATACATATGTGCAAAATAGGAAATGCAAAACATGCACTGCATGCATATGGGCTCAATTCGAAGCAAGGTGTCAAAATCATATTCAGGGGAGTGTCCAACTGTGATCTGCTCCATCCCAGGACCTCCTAGTTCAACATAAATACTTACACAAATTACTATGTAATGGAACCATACGGTTCTGGGTCAGCAACTTGGTCTGAATAATTTCCAAACTGTTTTTAAATAGGAATTACATTACCTCACATTAACTCTGGTGTTCATCAGTAGGTAATTTGGGAATATTTTAGTGGTGGTGGCAGAAAAACACATACATTTCCAATTTGGAGAGCAATAAAACCACTGAAAAACTCATCTAAATGTTAAAATTACCTTACATCCACATGTGCAATAATTCCCAAGGCTAAAATAGGGCTCAAAATACATTCTCTGACTTTCTCAAACACACGTATAATGATAAATAAAGTTTTAAATATAATTATGATCTGATGTTTTCATTTTTCTCTATGGATTTAGCACAATTTAAACAACATGGAACCAGATTGGGACACCTAATAGAAAATGAAGGCCCAGATGTACCACAGTCAGCAGGGGGGCTTAATCTAAATGAATACACTCTCTGCTGGGGGGAGAGTGTGAAAGGGGTGAACACCGAGTAAGGAGCCACTAAATGATCAGAACGCATGGCAACCTTCCACGCAAGAACTATGATGATCTTTTTCTTTCTTCCCCCTCTCACTCTCTTTTTCCAGGGGATCTGTTTATCCAGGCAAGGTGGCTTTGAACCCTGGAGCTTTTGTAGTTCTGAGGCTTGCGGTGGCATCTGCTAATGTCAATGCTAATGAAATGAGCGCCGTTCCCCTGCCTGTCGACACACTTAAAAAGAACAGTGAAAAATGGGGGGGGTGGCACGTGGGGAACACAATTTTATTTTTGGGCAGGATCTCTGCATTTATTCATGAATGCATCCATGCACAAGTGAAAACAAGGACCCAAAAAAAAAACCCCCCGCAAAAGAACCACAAGAGTTGCCAAATCTGGGACTGGTGCAGAAACCACTTCAATTGACAGCACCACATTAGCACAGAAGCTAGGAGATGAGCATCCCATGGGAGCGTACTGGAAAGCCTTTTTTTCCTGAACACGGCTGCAAGGAACAAAATGATGAAATAAAGAATTAAAGAAATAAGCCTGGCTTTCGCTTTCATCCAAGAGCTGCTTAGAAGAGGGCTCAATGTGACGCACACTTGCTGGGCCGCCGGGCTCCGAGGTGTAGTCCACTAAACGATTTTGTGGACCGGTGAGAACAAAGGTACAAGAGAATCAAGCAGTGTCAGCAAAGCTCATCAGATGATCTCCTGGAGAATGGAGAGACAGCAGTTCCCACTTGAGAATCATTATTTTTGTCATGCATTTGAAGCACTTTTCTTTGGATTGGAAAGAAACAAGCGCCAGCTGAGGGCAACGCAACCCCCTTCCCTCGCCCAGGAGAAAGAAGCCTTTTGATTAAGCCTCCTTCCTCCAAATTACACCTTAGTTTCAGTTCTTGAGTGCATCCCTCATGTTCGCCACTGCATTCTATCTGCTCTGTGTTGCTCTAAATTAGCAGCTGGCGCTAACTGGCTCTCATTTAGCAATTAGCACCGGTTTGCACAATGAAACTAACGGCAGGTCTCCCTCCCTAAAAATATAAACACATCAAAAGCGATTCAATTAGCTTGCCCACAAAACACAAATGGGAGATCATAGCATTAGGCAAATTAGAACGCGATGAAGGAGCAAAACAACAAGCTGGAACATGTTAATTAGAAACTTTCAGGCATTACAGATACGGAGGGAGATGGAATTGACCTGAAAGGAGAGGATAATACCAGGCGATTAGATGGTATCTCGGATGCAAACACCAATAATTCTACAAATTCTAGTGACTTAGTGAGGTTTGGATAATTGATTGTTTCATGTGAGGTGCATGTGCTAATCATTGAAAGACAAGAGAATTTAGTGTTGACGACTACAAATTAAAACCACAAGGCAACTGACATGGTCTGGTTTTCATAAAAATGTACAACTTGCTTAACCTTTTCACTACTACCTACCGATTTTAAAATAGAATGGCATGTTGATGGAACAACATTCCTGACAACTAATTAGATTTTATGGTTACGCTATACACCAGTCATGTTGCTGCACCTGGAGGGCCAATGTCCTGCAGAATTTAGCTCGTCTACACCAACACACCAGTCTGGAAATTTCTAGTAATCTTACAAACCTTGATTAGCTGTTCAGGGCCCGTATTCACAAAATATCTTAAGGCTAAGAGTAGCTCATAACTCGCCGATTTAGAAGATGATCTTAAAAATAATGGGCGTGTCAGTCCTAAATTTAGGACTCCTAAATTTTTGTTCTAAGAGTATTTCACAAAGCGTTTTGGCGCTAAAACTAGCTCCTAAATCTGTGAAACGTTAGTAGTGAAGATGACTCCTAAGTCACTAAGACCAAATCTGAACTATCCTAAAATGGCTGTTGCCAGCAATCTACCTCGGAATATAAACATTTTAGAAACATTTGACGATAATAAGCTTTTAAAAAGGTATCGGCTTTGGTTTGGAGGTTGTCCCAACTCCAAATTTTTGATTATATCCTTAATATAGCCTATGTTCTCGCATCCAGTTTGGTTTTCTTTCATGTTTGCATGACTTACTATCAGCCATGATTATTCTACACTGCTAATTAAAAGGCTGTTTATATGCATATTACCAAAATTGTATTAGTCGCAGAAAAAAAAAATTCCACATGAAGTGGCGGAAACATGCAGTCTGTGACGGACAGATCGTTAATGGCTGGTCTATGTGGTAATATAGCATAGTACATCGGGCAGGACATCCATATGCTCACCTAACATTCATCGACCTCAAATATGGCTTATCATCTGAAATATGTATGTAGTAGCAACTTTACATGGCAGCTCAATCTAATGTTAGCCTAGAAAAAAATAGTGCAGTTCACGTGTTTGTGCGGAGTGTGGAAGCTGAACAGTAGCGCACTTGGGTTACTTAAAATACTTCGTCATTTTTGGTCATACAGATAAGAGTAATGCATCTTTTGTATCTGTAAA
>NW_015667292.1:565996-590682 GCF_001515625.1 Sinocyclocheilus rhinocerous
ATAAGAGGCTGACAATTAGCTGAATATATACTTGTTTATTTAGTGACACTTAGCCTGCATTTTAAAATCATTAATTGAATGTGGCAATTAACATTTTAATTTTAACATTTTTATTTGAATATGGCAACATAATATTGCGCTCTACAATATATCTATGAATAAATCTCTGAAAGAGACTATCAGCCAATCACTGTGTGCATAGTTAGTAAGCATGCTGACATCATCCATAGCAACAAGGTCAACCCCGCCCTTACTCTTAGCTTAAGACTTCTGTCTATTCCTTAGTAAAAGTTTGTCTCAGCAGCTTTGTGAATAGGTTTTAAGAGAAAACTCTTAGCTAAAAACTTTTACTGCTATTTAGGAGAACTCTTAGTGGTAAGATAAAATGTTTTGTGAATATGGGCCCGGGCTTTAATTGGGGTTAGAGATAAAGTTTTCAGGAAAATGGCCCTCCAGGAGCAGGATTGGACACCCCTGTTTTAAGGATTAGCATAGGGTTTGGGTTATGGGTAAAGAGATTGGGTTAAAACGTATTTATTTATTTTACAGGATTTTATTCCAGGATCAACAAAACATGTTGACCTTAGAACATGCCTTTCTCTGCAAAATCAGGGTGTGCTGAAGTGTTTATTTACATGGTTTGCATCAGCCTGTCTTGCAGCAATGTAATGAGTCAGCCTAACTTAATATTGTTTGAGAAAAATAGCTCAACTTCGTAACTGACACCTTAGAAATATAATTTTTTCACCTTAAACCATAATGCAAGAGCTTTGTTCCTGAGAAACAGTAGTAATGCACAAGAAATGTGCGTCGAAGGAAACAAGCTCAGACGAGCTCGGATGAGCAAAAGCGGATCTTTATCTGCCTCGTTTGTGCAGCTCCAGAGACACTCGGCTGGACTGCAGTTGTTATCGATGTGAACAGCAGCATTTGGTCGATACCTGAAGCAGCGCTCCGGCTGAGATCTCTACCGATTCGTGTAACACCTATGTTCTGGGTGGGTTGGAGGTCATGGTAGTGATTAAACAACAAGAGCTTTAAATCCAGTCTTGACTGTTTTGTTTGAACTGACTTTTATGATTTAACCAAATGTAAGTTGAACCTAAAGGATTGAGAAAAGACAAATGCAATGTCTGAATTCTTAGCCATTATGTGAAAACAGCATTCTTGATCTGTTTCCCATAGATCTTCACTCATTCTTTCTCCATCTCTTGGGTCCACCTGAGTATCTCGGTGCTCTAGGGTAAAAAACAAGGGTGACAAATTAAAGTTGAATCAAATCCAAACTGACAGTGGTTTTGTCTCTGATCAGCAGCTGAAATTGAGTGTGATGGTGAAGAGTTACCTGTGGGCTGACAGTCAAGATGATATTGATGGACTGCTCCTTTGATCTAGGCCGCTCCTGGGCCAGGGCTCCAGCAGCTTTTAAAGGTGCACCACCAGTTATTGAGATCGATACCTGGCAGCTAACATGCTGTGTGTTGTTGCCATGGCTCCCTTATTGAAAGATCAATCCCTGCACTATTGACCCCAGTAACCTCAGTACAGTCCCAAAGTTGCCCAAATTTGAATGGGAAAATGCTATCTCCTGTTTTGAAGAACCGGAAAGAAAGATCACAAATGAGACCTTTTCAATATCTTAATTGTTTCTTCAAATAAGAAATAATGAGGAGAGCAAATAAGACTCAAATCAAGAAAAAGGCCGCAGCAATCTCACATGCCTCCATTAGAATTTCACAGAAATTCTCAACAATTTTGCACATTGTGGTCAGATTTGCCAAGACACCAAAGTCTGAAAGCAAAAGTCAGACTTCACCATTACCTCAAACAATTCTTATCAATTCTTTTAAGAACAAATTATCTGAGCCATTCACATTATTTTTATAGTTCTGTACAAGCCGTATTCAATCAAAATTCCAATAGCATCTAAATTGGCTTCACAACAAAGGTTCAAACAGTCATAACCAGGAGCCAATATTTAGTGTGGTTATGAAATTAAAGAAGCAAAATGCAATATAGGAAAATTAACTGCAAAATTAAAATACTTAATATACGCACACAAATGCGATTAAAACGCTAAGCACTATAACAACATGACATTCACAAAGGAGTCTTAGTGATACATGTATTTAGGTAGATTTTGAGGCGTATTACCTTGAAAAATGAAAGTAATCCACAGCGACCTCAGCAGCTCAGATGTTGGGAGAAAATGAAGACTCTTATGTTCAGTCTTATATCCAAACACAGAGCATCGGGATTGCTTGCGAGACATTGTTGACGTTACATCTGCTCCAGTGTGGAGAAAATGGAGGACAGCGTACAACCGCTGAGGACGGAAACTATAGCAATGCAGGGCTGTCAATCAAACCCCGTGGCCCGGCCCTATGCAATGTGACGTCACACTGCATGAGAATCAAAACGGCAGGCCTAGTGAGACTGACTTGGTTTAAAGGGGATTAAAAAATGAGGAGTGGGTGGATTTTTATCATTGTAGGGTGGTTGTGTTCACACACTGTCAACACACATTTATGTCCAAACACCATGTAAAAGTGGATTTTGCATAATAGGTGCCCTTTAAGGCAATTTCTTGGAAGTGGGGAGTTCTCAGCTATTTTGACAGCCACAACACCAATCTTAAATAGTAAAAAAAAAATTCTCAAGACTACTACTATGTCTGTGTGCTACTATGCACAGAACTCATATATTTTATGTAATTCTATGTAAACAAAATGCTGCATCAAACCTTTGTCATGAAAAAGCCATTGTCATGACAATCATCACTCTTCTTATTTTCTCTTGATTGTGAATTTTGTACAAAGTGACTCCAGACACGACTGCAGATTTCTTAGTCAATTTGCAATGACAGTCAGTTCTTCTCAAGTTTACACAGGTGCCCTAGCAGAATAACCATTATGGACGTTCCATTAATGTTCAACAAGTAAAAGTTAGATTTCATCATTTAAAAAGGTTTGTGCTATATTTCTTTAAAAATGCCATTATAAATGCCAGTGTATGTGTCACTCTATGTGCATTTGCTGCCTTTGCATCTTTCTGGATTTGCATTTTGGAGGCAACCAATCCGGATTTAATACACTCTGCCTACAACTTTATGGGAGTTACAATTTTATGGCAATTTTGGGAGAAACATCTGAGACAGTGTTAAAACTTAAAATAAACATAACTGAGCACTCGGTTAAGAAAGAGCAACTACCAAGTAATAAAATCTTCATCTGGGGAAAATACGTATACAGCATATACGTATACATATTAGAATCATTTAAGATTCATTCTTTATATCCTTTAAAGTCAAATGGCCTCACTCATGATGGCACAGGTGTTTGTTTTCTTTCTTCTTGATCACTCTTACAAGACAGGTCACATTAGCAATAAATTAAAAAATCAAATGACAAGCTGAAGTTAGAGGAGAGATGGTCAAACTCTTGTCTTTCTGTATCTGTCCTTTCCTTCCATCCATTCCTGTTAATGCACTGTAAATGCGTGCCCTTCTTGGCCCCCTGTGTGTACTCTATTGCCGTTTTTCCACATTCTTTCCTCCCTTTTTCTGCTGTTTATTCTTTTTCTTGGCACAAGAAACACCAACACAGCACTGATACTGACCCCGCTGAGAACGCACTTTCTGACTGTCTCTCTCTCACACTTTCTCTCCCCCCTCTTTCTTTCTCTCGCCACTTTTCTCTTCTCCTCTCAACTTCACCCTAAACCAGGCGGCATTTTGCAATCTCATCTAGGCTGTAGCCTGTGACCTTCGCTCTTACCCCTGGGGAGCAGTGAAAATGACTGGTCCCCAAATCCCTCCAGCTGAGAATCAGTGAGTGTATCTATAATGCTCTGATGAACTCCTCCTATGAATGATTTGTAGCCCTCTCTCCGTCAGTAAATATAGGTCTTATCGACCCACGCACACCTCGTCTGCACTGCTATTTGCTCAAAGACTGCCCCCGCTCTACTCACATTAGAAATACATTTGAGTGTCTGGTTTCTGATGACGAACAAGAGTGATCAGACTGGCCACTCCCACACAGCCTGATTAGAATTCATGGATAATGTTTACAGATACGTTTTTGTACATTTAGATATATCCTGAAACACAGACATACTGACTACATCTAAACTGTAAATATATTTAAGCACATCTTAAAACTTGTGATGAAAATCTAAAATTATATCGATTAAATGCAATAAAATCAACCTATTAACTCCATGAACGGGATATTCTATGAACCTACAAGGATTCTTAAGCATGTCTGTCCCTAAAGTTGTTCATAAGATGCTTGCATGATATAAGTTGTAAGTAACATCATATTTGTGTTAGAACCACAATTCATGCAAATACCCACGATTTGCTTACAAATGTTTTTGGTTCACACACACACACGCACACACACACACACACACTACAATACAAACATGCTAAAATATAATGGAACATTGAAGAAAGGTGCCCTGCACATAGCCTGACATGCCTTAAGGTAAATGCAGCGAATGTATTAAATTCCATTCCAAGTTATATGTGGGATATTCCTAACATCTGGCTTCTAACCATCCCGCGTTTTGTTGTCCAGTTCTTATAAAATGACATATGACGAAAGAAAATGGCAATGCAGCCATTTGTTTTGCAGGTGTACGACTGTCAACATAGATAGTGGAGAATAATGGAATAAGGGTATGGTAGTTTAGGTTTGTCAGCTTTTTTCAGGCATTATAAACCTTTCTCCAGTGGACCACAGTGAAAAAGTCACAAGTTGACGTGTTGATGGTTTCACTGGGCATCGGTAATCAGTAGGGATTGAGCACATCACTGTATCCTCTCTCTAGCAGTGAAGCTTAAAAAAAGTCACTACAGAAACCCTATGAGCAAGCCCTCCCGCAGCCCCGGACATACCAGACATCACCCCTGCAGTTTTAGACCAAAAACACAGAAAAAATTCTAGAGCCAAGTATACAGCCTAGCAGCTAGAGCAAACCACACGGACTCAGTTGCTAATGAGAGACGAGTGTGCTAGAGCTACATGCTAAGTTTTCCCAAGGCAATTGGGACTTCCTACTGCAACACTTCAGCATCCCCCTCCATCAAAAAAAATTACAGCATCGCCACCACCAAGCAACAAACCCACAAAACTAAATTTAATCATTGGCACAGCGCTTGTTTCCCAGCGTGAGCCCCACGCCCAATTATGAATTCATTTATTTTCGATTTATTTTATGACAAACACGTGCAGTGCTCCGAACGCAATGGTGCACGAGTCTGTCGTGTGGCGAACGCCTTGCTGAGTGACTGAAAAGAAGCAAAGCGTGATGGGATTGTTCCAACCTCTAATGGGAGTTTGGGGATGCTGGGTGAGTTAATGCTGCGGGCTAATCCTAGAAAAATCGCAAAAAAAAGTCAAAAGAAACAAAAATGGCTTTACTGCAATGAGATTTCAAGGCTGAAAATAGACTGAATAACCATGACTAATAAGGGCCTGGTTAATGCTTCGTATAATCTCGCCAAATTAATACGTTAGACACAATTGGCACGTAATTAATTCCTGTGAGTACACCCAACAAGAAGATTTATTTTCAAATGTCAATCATGCTGTAAAACCCACCCCACCAGAGGGATTACGCTACACGGCAGCATAATTCTAATTATATGGTTATGTGGAATTACATGGTTATATTGACCATATACACCGTATATGTATAAACAGCCATTACCTGGGCAGTAAAAATCACCGCTGACAAGGGCCGATCATCAAAAAGAAGGTCATTCTAATAGATGAACAGTCGTTGTTTTTTATGACTTCATAAAGAACGTGTCTCAATGGGACACTCAAAGCATCCCGTCTATCTCGCAGTACGATCTTTCGCCCTCTTTCTCCAAAGTGCCAGGCCGCGTGTCCGTGGTGGCGCGGTGGCCCAGCGTCTGGCTTGGAGTCAAGAGTCAAGGTTGGGGAGAGGAGAGAGGAAAGGAGGGGGGGGTGACTGACCAGCTCTGAGGGGGGAGGGCTTTGATCAGGGAGCAGATTTAAGCTGGAGTGACAGTCCACCAGTGCACAGCTTTGTCCTGGCCCCAGCTCAAACGCCATCCGAGTGCAAGCACAGGGCGCCAACACAGGGCATGTGTGTGCGTGTGTCTGTGTATCGGTGTACCCAGATGACATGCTCCCACACGCTAACACTGACACACACACACACAAACATCTGTTGGTAAACAAGCACAAACACATACACAGGCAAACAGTCAAAGCAAACAGAAACAGACGGAAAAATCTATGCATACAAATATGATCATTCAATATTTCTGCATACACCAGTGTTTGAGTGCCTACTTAGAAACTAAACCACAAGTCGGTTGTAGCTAGGCAAGATACAAAGTAGTTAAGTATGGTCAAGCTATTCTTTTGAAAAAGTAGTTAAATGTTACTAAAAAGGAGCTACATGGAACTATTTAAAGTGATAGTTCAACCGAAAATACTGTTATCACCTCGATGACTTTATTCTATTGCAGAACACGAAAGAAGATATTTTGAAGCTTGTTTTCATGCTTTTGTCCATATAATCAAAGTCAGTGTTTTGTCCGATGTTGTTTTGGACCCCATTAATTTTCACTTTTTTTTGAGAATTTTTATTTTGACAGAAATTTTGGGGGGGTGAATTTTCTTTAATGATAAAATATAAAATAAGATACGTTTATATTTATAGTCATAATATACCTGGCACAAAATCCCTCAGTTAAGACGAGACTTAAACATATATAAATACAACTAACAAAACGAATAAAAGTTAATTTAGGTCGTAAAAATGTCTTTATTTAATAAACTCGATCTATAAAGTAAACAGAAGAATCTATTTAAATATTACTTTTAAAAATGAAAAGGAAAAGTGCACATTTTTGCATGTGTGCAAGTCACATAAAAAAACAGTAAATCTACCATTTTGGTTTCACTACAACAATAATTCACAACAAAAATAATGTAGCTGCTCCATTAACAAGCTATAGCTGCTGAGCTACTGTCACCACATTCTACCTTCCATATTGACACCACTTTACATAAGAAAATTGTAAATGTTTAAGCACAAATGCATCTCTAAGGAGTGTTTTAAGAGGTTCTCTAACACAAAGTGGTGAGCATAGATTCAATGCTTGCACATTCCCAGGACATTAGCCATTCATTTTAATTCTATGTAAATACCAGTCGTAACAGCCACCATTATTATCAGTATTCAGCCAAACGTGCCTCCCTGTGTGCTATTTGCACTGCAGTGCCTCTATGACACTGGCTTATGCATTGTTTCTTTATTAAAAAACAAAGTAGAATTAGCAAGAGAATATGCTTAACCTCATATACCTTCCACAGCAGAAGGATATATTGCCTCTTCTCAATTATTAATAAAATCACAAGCACAGGGGGGCTGGGGTGTAATATCAGTGGCTGTAGGCTGGATGAGCACTATATTGCTTTAAAGAATGTTTATGTGTGTATTTGAGGCAAGTGTCAGGTTTCATATCTTGAGGCTCAGCGCGGTCCTCATTGGTAACAGCACAGAAGTGAAGGGGGGACGTGGTTATGACTGCTAGGAACATCCCAAATCCCACCTCATTTGCCCTGCCCATAACACATGATGATGATGATGGCAAGACTAGGGTTCTCCATGGGCGCACATTATGAGGTCTGACCCTGCTAATTAAAGCATGGACCCCCAAAGGCAGTAAAAACAAAAAGGTGGGAGGAGGTTTTATATAAATACATGCTTAAACATGGTTTTCTAACTTTTCAACAAACACAAAAGTTGAAGATTGTGTGTTCGCCTGAGGTAACCATAGCAACAGCAGGGTGCTTGAGCACCTTCTAGTTAGATTATTATCAGACTAAACTGTGATAAAACTATAAATACTGTCGTTAGAGGGAAAAACACATTTAAAAAGATATTTCACCCTCCTGTCGACCTAATAGAAGAAATTTTGAACAATGTCTCAGATTTTTGTCTATACAGTGAAAGTTGATGGGGTGCAATATTGTTTTTGAATCCACTGACTGGACAGTCATGCAGGATTGTGTCATGAGCTTGAGTAAATAAAATGTTTATTTTGAGGTGAGCTATCCCTTTAAGAATGTTAGCGACTGTGCTAGTAAAGCCAAAGACAATTTAAGCAAACCTAAACGGAAAATATCCTATAACATTTCCTTTAAAAAGTCGACCACCCTCAAAGTGATTCTATAATTTGCACACTGGGCTCTCTATCACATCGCCTATGGATAGTGTGGGCAGTTGGGATGTGCGGTCTGCAGAGATGCTACCAGCGCTGCTCCTGGAGCCTTCTTTAAATATTTACACTCGGCAGAGCAGAGATAAGGCACAGAGACGATGCGATGGAGAAGGCGGCCACCTCCACATGGTAAAGCGAACATGTATAGGGAGGCAATTCACCATCAGTGTGTTACTGTGTTTTTATCTTGATTCTCACACACTAACATTGAGTCAGAGAGACTGATCAGGATAAAAGGTTTGAGATAGAAAGCGCGAGAAAGAAGAGAGGTGATAGACGGAGAGAAAGACAACAAACGCTTTCAGTGACAAAGATGGAGGAAGTATAGTGATACAGGGGGATAAAAGAGGGAGAGATAAAAGTGAGATTAGATGCAAAAAAGAACAAATACCAAAATAAGCTACTAGATGAGCAGTCTAACCATCTGAACATGTGATTAAGGGCCTGATATAAAAGGAAAAAGGAGGAGAGTGTTTGAGGGGACAGTGTGAGGGAGTTCTAAATGTGTCAAATGGATAGATGTGATGCCGGGCTGTGTGGCCCACTCTCCTCTACCCCATAATGCCGTGAGCATGGCGAGCACAGCCGGGTCAGCCTTATAGCATACTAATGAGATTACAGCCCAGTGTGCCACATCAATAGAGCAGCACTGAATCCCCCTCACTCCATACATGCTAAACCAGAGATGCTCCAGCGCACACTCATGGCTTTGGATCCATTTGGAGGAATTCCAGACTGAATTTGTACGGTTCAATTTCCCTAGTAAAAGAAAAGACGGTGGTGATGTTTAGCAGGAATGTTTGGCTAACAATTCGGGTAATAAAAAACAAGCTTCTGGAAGACATGCATTCAGATTTTTTTTAAATTGCAACTGAATTTGCGCAATACCTCAAGGTTTCCTGTGCTCTCCCGCACACAGTCAGAGACGACCGGATGAAAGCAAAAGGATAAATGTATTCCCTTTATCATCCAAAGTATTATTCCTTGTGCTAAATTAATCATTCTGTTCTCAAGGGGTCCGAAAACCTTCTTTTCAAAGAGGACCTTTTTTTGTGCCGTAGCAGAGCCCCCTCCAAAAACCCGATAATAATGGTGAAGGACGGCGCCATGCTCTTCATTTCTCATCTCCTCCTTTTGCTTCTTCAATCCAAAGCCACAAAAAGGTGTTCTCTCATGCAAGAGCAAAGGTGTTAGAGGTCAGGGTAATTTCAGTGCACGCGCCTAGACAAGAAAGAGAAGTGAGGCTGAATGAGGCACAACAACACAGGCCAAGTGAAGGGGAATCTCAGCACGTCTACAAGAGGGCCAGTCTAATGCAAGTGGACGTTTTCATCTCAGTGGCAGAGCTCCAGTCCAACCTAATTGGGACAATTCCCACTAGTGATATAATTTCATTCCTACCTCAGTGTGACTCCTATGATCTCATGCTGCAACCTCTTACTTCTCCTCTGATTCCCCTTCCCGCACTCTGCCACGTCGGCGACCGCTGCACTGCCAACTGGGGTTTGATCTATAACCAAAAGAAAGTCCAGCGTCTCATCTGAAATCACTGATGGCAAATTAATACACTCATAAAACATTGCGCATTGCATGAAATACAACTTCTGCTATCGTCTTATCGTGGTAAGCTTGTGTTGTCACAACTGAGCAAGCAGGATTCATCATAACTAAAAATGAGTTTGTGTTTGCCTTCCTGTTTCATCTCACTAACATTTATGTTATGCTGCGAGCGTTTTGAGCTTGCAGCCGTAAGCGCCCGCTGTGCAAGAACACTTAAAAGGATGTCAGAAAGTCGAGTGTGATCACAGGTCACAGATGAGAAGGTGGAGGGCTGTGATGTAAGTGCTGGAGGCTGGGGGGATGTCGCTGACGAGGGGTGTTGGGTGAAGAGCGCCCCGGGGTCGGCTGGTAGGGGTCGCTCTGGGAGTTGGACTGGCTGAACAGACAGGAGTGGCGCCAGGCTCTCCCCTGTGAGTGTGTGAAGCAGCAGGGTGCAGTAATGATACAACCCTGTAGCTGCTAGGATCTGTGAGAATCCCAGTGACACGAGGGACCGCAGGGGAGGAGAGTCAGCCCCATGTGTTTATGCAAACAGATCAGTTGCCATGACTATCCAAGCAGAGGCAGATTCACATGATGTCACCTTGGCGGCGAGCGAAAAACAATAACAGTGAAACACAGCTAATTTAGGATCATGCAAAGCAGGATTATCATCATAACACCCACAAATCAGAGACGCTGGTGATGTCTTGATTAAACACACTGTTTAAAAGAGCAGTTTACCTTAAAAATAGAATTCTAGCATGGTTTCCATTTGTATTCCAAGAAAGTTCATGCTGCTCTTTTCCATACAACAAAAGCATACAGTGATAAGAGGCTGTCTAGCTACAAAAAAAAAAACATCATAAAAGTAATCCATATGACTAGTGGGTTACATTCCAAGTCTTCTGAAGCCATAAGATAGCTCTTAAATTATATAAGACTCAGCAATAACATTGATTGTTGATCTTGTACATCCATTTTTATGTCTTGCAACCTTAAACATTTGGTTTTATGTAATGTTTTCAACATTGTTGTTGCAGATGCTGCCAGCCATGTCACAAAGATCATGTAATCTAGCTGGCCAGCATAAATGAGGTTTTGCTAAAATTGCAAAAATATCCTTGAAAGCATCAGTACAAATGTGATGAAAAAAAAAAAAAACCTGTGATGCTTTCCATCGCATGACATTTTCCAGCAACAGAGTGTTTGTAAAATGATGCAGTTATGCTAATTATAGCTGTATAATTTCAGCTAGTTGGCAATTTTCTTTTTGCAAAGAAAATATTTGTGAAGAAAAAAATTAAAAGAAAAAGAAATCTAATACAGCAAATATAACAATGCACTGCTAGATTTTATTCATTATTATATTACTATTTATTCATTCACTCATTCTTATTTTTTTAATGGGGGCCAGTGAAAATGTTGGCGTGGCAAGTCAAAATTTGAAAAATTTAATACTCTCGTAAAAGTACATATTTCCAGTGAAGAGATAGAGCGTGAACATTCTTCATTTGTGTTCCACATAAGAAAGTCAATACAAATGTGGAACAAGATGAGAATGAATAAAAAAGAATATAAAATAAAAAGGTAAAAATTTTGTGGGGAACTATCCCTTTTAATATGGGTGTATGAAGTCAAGAATAATTTCTTATGCTTAGACACAACTGCAGGTAATATCATGCATCTTACATGTAGTTGTGTCTAGGCATAACAAATTATTCCCCTGTTGACGTCATACAGCCTTTAAAATTTAACGCTTCAGCCTCCAAGATAAATGTGGGTGGTAGGAACTGCAGGACACCCTGAGTGTGTTTTATTAAGTCCATGGCCCAGTTTGGAAGGCGCAGGGTTTGCCCCGGTCAGGGCTAGGCATAGTTGGAACCAGCTGTTTCAGACTTGGTGAGACAGAGGGTTAGCTATGGAAGGGAGCGATGATCATCAGGGCTTACACTGCCCAGCTGTGCCACTGAGCCTGGCAGACTCGCAGCTGCCCTTAACCCGCTGCGCAATAACACCAAATCACACACCTGCTTCTTCTTTCCAGCATCCTCTGTCCCTCGGTAGAGCTCGCTGGCCAAAGAGGAAGAGGCAGGACTCAATTTTGTCCCCTGGCATCTGACCTGCTGCATGGATCTGTAGCGGAGGAAATCGCATACACTTCGACATTCAGCTGCAAATTGTTCAGTGTATATTTTTGATATAGACAGGCTAGCATGTCTTACGGAGCAGCCTTCACCCCTCAATTCAACCCCCACTCTGGCTAATTCTCTCTGGCAGGGAGACCTGTAAAAATCAATAGGGAAAATGTCCTGAAACAGCCAATCTAGCAACCATCTGCCCTGGTACTCCACTGAGACAAAGACCAATGTCCCATGGGAAAGTGACGGAAGAGACAGAGAGCACAACGCACATACAAACTCAATTACTCACTACAACTAAAACACTCTTTGAAATTGCAAAGTCAGGCTTTTTGACTGCCTGACAGTAATTTTAACTGAAGTAGAATTTACATTTATATAAAGATTTTATTTGGTATGTGTATGTTACCTTCAAAACAGACCAAAAATACCAGAACCACAACATACTAAAAATATCTGGTTTATAGATGACGAATGAAAGAAAATTAGGTTAGGGTGACCATATTTTAGTTTGTCAAAAAGAGGACAGTAGGTGGCGGGGTTAGTGGTCGGGGACAGAGGCGGGGCTTTGCCTAATAGTATACATAGCCAGGTTTTTTTTTTTTTTTTTTGCTTATTTTGTTTTTATAATAAAAATAAAACAAGTCAATAGAACAGAAAAAGAATAGATAATGCAAGTGTTAGAAGGTCATTATTTATAAAAAATAAAAATAAAATAAGTAGAAAGAATTGAGAAAGAATAGAGAATGCTAGTGTTAGAGGCTCTTCTTTCTTTATAAATAAAACAAGTAGTTAGAATAGAAATAGAATAGAGAGTGCTAGAGTTAGAGGGTCAAATGAAGATAAAAGATATGTGTTTTCAGGCGTTTCTTGAAAATATTAAGGACTCAGCTGCTTGGATTGAGTTGGGCAGGTCATTCCACCAGGAGGGAACAGTTAATGTAGAAGTCCATGAAAGTTTTATCATAGGTAGAATGCAAAATGTTTCAATAGAAGCATTTCAGTCAAATGTAATTTATGCAATATTTCAAACCTTTAACCCACTTGGGAAAATCAACCCATGGCAAATGTTTAAAAGTAGCCCAATTCTGTGGAAAAAACACGGGACTTGGCATCCCTGCATCCATTAAGAGCTGCAGGAGTCAATATTTGACTGATTTCAGGTCGAGAATAAGGAGAGATGACTGACAAGACCATGCTGGAGTATTTGCTGCTGAACAGATCCTGAATTCATTGTAAGATGTGCTCCTTTTACACATAGAGTGCGTGTGATCGCGAAATCGAAAGTGAAAGTAAACAGCGCAAACGCTCATTCAAAAATATTTAAATACACCGAATCCTGAGAGCGGCTCCCTGATGCGCCAATTTTATATAAAATATTAGAATGTTTAAAGGAGTGGACATGAAAATCGCTGGAGCGAAACACATTGCGGGAGCAGGCGGCAATGGTCAGAGATTCAGAAAACAGCCGAATCCCGGACATTTTGGGCAATTAAGAAATCCCGGCCTGACGCATTTTTGTAGGTCCAAAAATAGGACATGTCCGGGGAAAAGAGGATGTATGGTCACCCTAAATTATGTGAGTTCTCAGTGAGACGCATATATATTTATATACAGAACATATAGTTGTGTATACTGTTTACAAAGCTAAAAAAGATCTGACTTGTGAAGTGTCAACTTACACACTTCTATTCTGACAGAATTCAAAGTCACACGTTTGTTCATATCAGTTATTGTATTTTTAAGAAAATAATAATTTGTCTTGCTTCAGTCAGCTTGGCAGGTTGCTGGTTTTTACAATAATAGTCGATTTGTCTTTTAACAACAAAGGTGTAACTGAGACTTTACTGGGGAAAATAGGTTTTACAAAACACAATAAAGAAAATATACAGTCATTACAGTCATTATGTTAAGACTGGTTTACTTGGACATTATCTGACTCATTGCATGACTACCTATCAAATAATTTAATATATGATTATTAAACACTGAAATTTCTTTATTAGCATGTAGACAGAATACAAGCACAGCTGTGAAGGAAACATTGTTTTGCAAGATGAGTAGTCAGTTATACAGCACTGCCATGGGCAAAGTCATTATTCAGATATATGCTTCTTTTTTTTTTAGGTTTTAGTTATATGGATTTCAGGAATTAACTGCTTTTAAAAGTGTTTCTGGCTTGCCCACAGGGATGAAAAACATCCTGATGACTCAATTACCCTTTACACAACAATAACCAGATCAGTACTGCAAATCAATGCCATCAGTTGTAGAAAGAGTTGCAATTAAATATGTTCTTTGAGGTAATTTGCGCCATCAGAAGAGCTAAAACTCATTTCTATGTCCTAAGCCTTTTATTTCAGAATTAAAATATTTAAAGTCGCCCTGATCTTGTCTGTGAAGCACCTAATCCTAGTGCATGTGGAATATCTGAGAGGATCTCTTCACTTTTTTCAGTATTTGCCTGTGCCAAACTATTACATCACAACGTCATTCTAATTTTCTGAACTATTGTTTCCAACTTTATCGGCAGCTCTGTGGTGTATGTTACCGTAATGTGTGATTTCCAACTGATATGACTTCATATAAGCGTAGAATTGCTTCACGTTACAAACTGCAACTTCTACTTCTGTTTGTTGCGTTCTCTCCGGCCGTATGAGCGACGCCAGCGCGCTGCCGCTGCTATATAGCTCTCTAAAAATAGCTCACCTTTCACTGCCTTCTACGGCCCGATTGACAAGTGTCATGAGCCAATCGCGCTAGAATATTCAAATTATACTCCGCCTCTTTGGCCATTTAAGCACCGCCTTACTGGACGCCAGTGAGATCATCAACCCTATTTACCGTATATGGTCACGCACGGAATTGATTGACAACAAACCACGCCCCCTCAGTTCCCTTGGCTTCCTCTCGCTCGCGAGACAGCGAGCCCAGCAACTTGCCTTGGTGATCCACGGCATTCAAGAGAAAGGCAACCTGGAATTTATAGCGCAAAAGAGACAGAGGCAATGCGGAAATAGGTGGACAGTTCATGTCACCGAGTTTGCATCCCACTCCCAGGCTGAGGATCTGAGAGTTCGCGGGGATTGCAATTAAGTGACAAGAATTATTTTTATTTTCCTTCCTTTTCTCAGCGCTTAAAATTACCAGCTTTAAACTACACTTCGCGGAGGATTTGAAGCATTCTTTTGCATTTGACATTGGGCTGAGAAGAAAACAGATTATACCTGAGGATCAAAGCAACACTTTTTTTTTTTTTTTCTTGTGAGCATCAACATGGACGTGTTGGCGAATTACAGTATTTTTCAGGAACTTCAGCTGGTGCACGACACGGGCTACTTCTCGGCGATGCCGTCGCTGGAGGAGAACTGGCAGCAGGTGAGAGAGTTTGCGCGTAACTACTTGCACTGTTAGTTCGCATAAATAAACCGTGCGTAAATGCGCACATGCATCTAATGGAAACATTCACAACTTCACTGTACGCGCTTATGCCCAAACACGCCGTTTTCCGTGTCCAAATTATTCCGCGTTGTGGTTTTTAGTGATGCAAGTGCTATTTTGCTTCTCTCACGCTAAAAGCATGGCTAGAACTCCGGTCTTTTTATTTAACCGAGTGAAAGTGATTATTAGTTTGAAGAATAATCTGTAATATGCTTTAAGGAGTGAAATGCATATTTAGTACACTTCTTTGCTGTACACTCAAGGCAAAATAGATGTCAATGACAGAATGAGACACGAGATGATTCATGTGCATTATAGGCTACTTCTAACTGGAACTGACTGAATGGCGTTTTGTTAAGGCGAACGTAATGTGGCCAGAAAAAAAAAAAGGCTTGGCTAACAATAAGCGACTCGTTATTAAATAATGCATTTGCATCTGTCAGATTACTTAGTGTTTTTCTGCCCGACGATATCAAGAGCAGTTCCCGATCGTCATGTATTATGTATTACTCTGCCGCGAGGGTGCGCGCGTGAGTGGATGCGAGGAGAATGCATCCCTCTGCCTCTGAGAGCTGGTGTGCATCTGTATGACAATTTGCGGACTCTTTTAGGGGTAGAGATAATCAATAATAATAGTAGTGTTTTACATTTTTATGACATCCCACTTAAGCCTTCTGGACGGTTTGAAAGTGATGCACATATGTGCAAATTGGGAAATATCTATCAGGGTCATGTTTTTAAGTGATGTGGTCTTTATATGATCAATGCAAATCAATTGCTTGGTGTTCTTGGTCAATAATTTATTTAGTAGCCAAATACAGCAATAATAGCAACAGGGTTGGGAAGTTCTGTAAATTAAACGGCAGCAATTTAATGCCAAGATTTATGGTTGGAGGTAAGGACGTCTGGTAATCGATGTGACGACGGACGCCTCTGCACGCATGCACCGGCTCTCTTCAGCTCATTGCAATTCCATGTGCTCAACTGCAGGGAAATGCAGCGAGTGGTTATTTATCGCTGGTGTGTGAACTTGAAACAGATCTACCCCCACTGGCAATTCAACTGGCACTTCTACACCAACACAAATATTATCTGGTAGCAAATGCAAATACAGAGATATTGACATGAGTATAGAAGGAAAATGCAGATCTGGCGATCTCATCTCAATGATTAGAACAGTAATATGTCATGCAGGAAGACAGACGGTTCTGGTTCATCAGCTAATTCTGGCATTAATTAACTTAAAGCATCATGGTCATATCAAACAATGGGGCATTGTGTAAATGGGGCATTAATTCCCTGTGGTGTCGTGAACTGGCTGTCCAATTTATTTTATTTTACTCTACTTTATTAATTATTTTACTCTTACTGCTCTTAGAATTGAAACAAAGAGAGAGACAGAATTAGAATTAAGATTAGTTTACCAGCCTAATTATGACTCAAAAGACAACCCGCATATGTGTTCATATGCCACTGGCAAAGACAGTTTAGAGATAGCAGAGAGAGTATCAGCTCGCATTACAAGAAGAGGGGAACAACTAAATAAAAGTTGAATTTATGACAAGAAAGTGAGCATGAAAAGAAAAAAGGCCTATCTCTGTAGGTAAATATAAAGGTTTTTTTTCTTTGAGTGACATCACAGTTAAAGTGTGATGCTTTTACAGGTTGGGATGGTTTTAAAGTGTAGCCCTAGATCTGCCAGTGCAAGGTAAACAGCACCCTTTGAGCGGGAGACAAGATGGATAGCTGTGCTCGGCCCCTTGAGAGCGGAGCATGAATCAGACCTTAATGGAGGCGATATGGGTGAATTGAGTTTCAGAGCTCAGGCTGAGACCAGGGATGGGGCGCAGGGGCCATGGAGTGGAGGGTGACGGAGGTGATGTGCTCAGGGATGACGAGGGGTTGTCCGTCGAACGTGATGAAGTCCTCCCGGGCTTGATGTGCACTGCATCCATTCCCCACAAGGGACGCCAGCTGCTGGCACCGTCTCCCCCAACTTAAACAAAGACGCTATCTCTCACTGTCAAGACGAGACCCAGAAGAGAGAGAAAAGAACACAGAGGGAAAAGACAGAGCGGGCGGCTCGCTGTAATCCCAGTTTGCCAACCTTTCTTGGGGCAGAGAATGGAGGGATTATTTCAGCGGTGACCCGCAAGTGAATTCAAAGAGCGGCTGTTTGTGCAACAAGAGAGCCCCTGTTGGCTCTAACCCCCCTCCCTAAGCAGTGCCACCCAGTACGACTCTCAGAGCTCCTCACTGGAGGTTGGAAGAGCAGGTGGAGTGGCCTGGGGAATGAGGCAGAGGCAGTAAACAACACCATTAGAGGCAGCCAAGGTGGCTTGGCCAATTAGTAAGGATCACCTAAGAGACGGGTTGGGGGGCTGAGTCTGTTTGTCTGCATCCATTCATCTGTCCTCCATCAGCTAGTGCACCACGTGTGCGCCTTTGTTGGTGTGTCGTCCTCTGACAAGCAGGCCTTTTTGTGGGTCACAGCGAAAATGGGTCACTCTCTGTCTCTTTGTCTACAAAGTCTGGCAGACCTGTCCTTACAGCACTCTTCTCCTCGTTGTCAAGTGTTTTGTTTGGAAAGTTTCCATCAGCATCAGTAATTACAAATGACTTTGTTCTAATTTCAGAAGCAGGGTTTGATTGTTTTGCACCTATCTCAAACGTTTTCTAGGAGTACTACTGTAAGCATTGCGGTCCGAACCGATGAGACCGGATTGTCCTGACAATCCCAGCAAAACTTTAAACCTACCCTTTTTTCCCCATGTTCTATCAATAGCTTTAATGCTAAAAGGTTGAGAAATAGAATCTGAGATGTGGTGAACTTCTCAATGCTCACTGGCAGCTGGAGGGCAGACGACTAACCCACAGAAACACATCACAGTCAGTAGAACTCGAACACATCTGAGCAGGGTCACGTAAGCCCCAGAGACTAGCTGAAGGCAACAGCTATCTGAGGCGAAGGCGGTGCAAATGTTGAGCTCGGTCTGTCCCAGAGAAGCCCAGTTTGACAAGATAATAAATCGCACTGCTTGCATATTCTGTGCTGTGAGTTTTTGCATTTCACAGCCCAGTAACTTTTTGAAACAAAGGGCTGGATAGTTGGGTCAGTGGATGGGGGCTGGAAAAAAGAGGTGGTGTATCCACATAATACCAATAAAAATGCATTTCCATTGAGCTGGGCTACGCCAATGCTCCTGTGGAGGTTCCTCACCGGGCCTGCAGGAGCCCACCATCTTCACTAGCTTGCCCCTATGCTTTCTTGCTAATTTTCCCCTGCAGCCTATGGTGCAGGCAGTTGGCCATCCATCCCTTTATCGCATTCCTTTGCTGTCCACATTGAGCTCGCTCCAGCTGAAGGCATTCAAGCTTTCTCTGGGCAGTGAACACTGAAATGTGCATTATGTAATACCCTGAGGAACACAGCTGCTTTCTCACAGTATATCTTCTGACAGCACTGAGGATTCTCAAGCCCCTTTTCAGGTCTCTTTCTGCAATTGGTAAAGCTCCAGGACACCAAAGTAATGGGAAAACACATTACCTTGTTGACGGCACCAAAGAAAACTCCCCTGAAGTTGTGGAGCGAGTGGTAATATTGGGATGTCTTCAGAGACCAAGATACTGTACTAAGCTCCTCCTTATCTCCTGGGAGACTTACAGGTCCAGGCAAAGACAGTTCCTTGTACTCCCTCAAAGCTTTGTGCTTTCTGCAACAACCTAAATTTTGTCAGTGGTGATGTTCTCACTTGCTGACCTTACTCTGAGGGAACCACCTTGGCATTCAATCTCAAACCTGTTCGACCGGCCCCACTTTGAAGTATTAACAGGTCTATCAATACATGCTGATGCTCAGGCATTTGTTGAAATATAAGGACTCCCACGTCAAGATAAATAAGCCGTCAGAAAGTTATCTTAAGCAGATATGCAGTGCATCTGTGGAGGCTTGACTACTTTGACACCTTCCTTCCCAATCCTACAGCTTTGACCTCGGTGGCCCCTGCTGTACCAGTCAACAGGCTCCATTAGTCACTATGTTGGCGGTACATACTTTTGACCCACAATGGAAAGTACCTGTCACTCTTTATGATCCTATTACCGATTTTAACTTTTTAGAACTTATTTGATCTCATCAGCTGTTTGGTTTCCACTGGATTATCGACTGTCCCATATAATGGCAGGGATCAGCGAGCAGACAGACACTCATAAGTCACCACTGTGTTGTTATCAGTGTGACATCATAAACCAACCCATTGTTTCGGGCATTTCCTGTATGCTGCCCCTGTCAGTGACTAGACAGGTCAAAATCAAGCGCTGTCTGGGTTTAATATACACTTTGAATCTCTTCTGAGATTACAAAAGAGCTGTCTATTTTTTTTCTTCCCGCCTACCTATATCTCTCTTGTGATTGTAGATTTTGTGATGTGCAGTCTTTGGGAGTAAGTGCATTTACATCATGCACTTTAAACATTTTGTTTCAGTCGGACTAAAGCAATAATTTGTCTTTTTAAAAATGTTATGTCGATGTTTAGTCACTAAAGTTAGATATAAATCATATTAACATATTAGATTTTTGCAAAGTTGGACTAACCGGCTAATGTGATTATATCTCAGTTTCGTTCCGGCATGTATACCCATTAATCTACTACAATTTGCCTTAGCTTTGTGCAGTTGCTCCAAAGGTGCAACGTGTATTTAATCCTTTAAATATTTGGTTACACGTTGTGTCATGTATACTTGCACAGACAGATAAAACACGACTACTACTTGAATACAAAAACAAAAACACTGTAGCTCAAATACAGCATATAAATATTCTTAGTGACTACAGCAAAACCGGAGCCCCAGACACAGCAGATCACTCAGCCCCCAGACAGCTGACAGTAATTAGGCAGTAGTGGGGTGCAGCAGGGTCTTTCATGTAGAGGGCTGAACCAGGTCTCACTTTGATGTGGGGACCTTTCAGTCACATTCTCCTGTTACGTTTGAGTAAAGTTCATACTAAGGCTTTAACACAGGCTGTTTCTGAAGCAACACATCAATTTAATGTTGAATTCCATCTCTTTGTTAAAATAAAGCTGTAACCACAAGCTTGCATGACAGGTCTGGGCAACCTAATAAACAACTAGCTGTGGAAATTATACAGAAAAAAAGCAGTACCTGAACTAACTATTATCCTGTGATTTTGAGTTACTACATTAAAGTAAAACGCCTTTACAAGATCATTAGCATTTGAAGCGCAGCCCTAGCTCACCCTTATATACACTATGTGCTGTTTACCAAATATCGCACACCAAGAAATTTGGCAATTGCCTTATAATTTATTCTCAGTGCTAGAGGTAGATCAAAGACGGCATCAAACTGGCAGTTGGTAGGTTTTTGAACAGTCAAACATAGGTTTGGTGAAATGAGAAACTGGGGGATAATTGGCATCTCCAGAGAACACAACCTACAACAAAGTCAAGGGCTGAAAATATATATATACAGTGGGTACGGAAAGTATTCAGACCCCCTTAAATTTTTCACTCTTTGTTATATTGCAGCCATTTGCGTCATATGTTTAAAAAAATCCCTAAATATTAAAAGAAAAAAGTGATATTATGGGATGATTTTCCATTACAAAGACTTTAAAATGTCACAAGAGAAGAAACTGCGGTATTCTTTACAAACACACCATGGTATAAAACAGAAGTGTATAGAAGATGTGTCGCATGCAAACACAGTCAGGAACATTAAACAGGTGAGGAAATGTGTGAAAACAAGGATTCAAAATGATAAAAAGGAAATAGACCACTATTATAAGCTATGGAAGTTGAATATTAAGCTTGTGACTACATTTCAAGGAAGCACTGTAGTTTGAGCCAAATATATCACCTCAACAGCCAAAAATAGTGCATTAATTATGAGATCATGAAAGTGAATGTTATGAGAAACACTGATTTGCTGAGCAATGTACTGATTATGTTAAAGCCTATCTGTTTCCAGTAAGCACTGGAAGTGATCTCACTTTCGATCTGGCCACGCAAGCTTTGTGGCACTAATGGGCCATGCTTATCTTCACTGAGGGTGTCTGTTGTTTGTCTAACAGTGTCTCACCTACAATACGTAGCTGTGGGCACAAGAAAATGTGTGGTTGCATATACTGCTTAAGGAACTGCAGAAGATTCACAGCAGCATACAGTTGATTCACAGAATTCCACAGATGCATTTCTACAGGAAGCACTTACATAGAACCAATTCTTTCTGGGGTAAAAGGTTGTGATTATTTGACCCAATGGTAGCACATGCTAAACTGAATATACCTATCCTCATCCATGCATTCAGTTTGCAGACAGGGGCCGACGTGCTAATTATCCCCATGCCTGTGAGTGATTGCTGATGGAGGTGGTCTTTTTATGTAGGGATCAAGAGCTTTTCAGGGGCAATGATTGAGGAGCTGTTGGATGGTAAGGATGGTGAGGGTCATTTGTCTGCTATCTTCTCGAGAGTCTATCAGCCCATGGAGACGAGAAGCAGTGCTAGGATGGACAGAGAGAGAAAAAGACAGAGAAAGATGAGTGTTTGGAATGCATCTTTATGCATGAGGCCTGTCGTCCCCCTTGGTCTCGATGGAGAGGCAGTTTAGCCACTCAAGGATTTGATTAACAGGCTGAGAGGAACCAGCCATTTTTCTCTAAGTGCAAGTGGACACACACGCATACAAACTCCGACTATCAGCCTGATGATATCTCTCACACCACCCTGAAAAAAACACGGCAGATTGGAAATCAATACTTCCTCATTGCAAATGGTACCTTCAACGCTATTTGAGACTGCAGCACTCAGTATTCTACAAATGTTAGAGTTACATAAACCAGGAGGGCATTTATGAATAATAAATATGGTATTTTGTGTATTCCTAACCAGCTATAAATAGCCCTGCAGAATGTCAAGGTAAAAATAAAGAAATGGAGAGAGGAAAGAGCCGGAGAGGAAGGCAGAGGAGGGAGATGAAGGATGTCTCTCATGTTTATTCAAGTGTTCTTGACGTGAGATGCGGTGCTGATGGTCCTGCACTCTTTCTATCCTCTTTTGGCCTTCTGGAAATTCCCTGCACTGACACTGTCCAGATGGAAATGCACATACGGCAAATCCAAGACTGCTGTTAGCCTGTCTAATGTTCATATTTTGTAGCTAGCCAATGACAAATTCAAGCCACGTCACCTTGTTTGACATCACAGCACTAAAATGTACACAGCCCACTCTCATCACAGTTCTTTGTATCTAGATATCTTTCCATCGATAGGAAATTGTCATGTTTTGCATGCAGATGTTGTAGCAACACTACTGGCAAATCTGATTCGATGCATTTCCTCTAGCGGAATTTGGAGTCTTTTGTCTAGTGGAGATTGTGATTTCAGATTGGGTTTCAGAGTGGCAGGAAGCTCAGGTCTGAATCACACAACACCTGCTGTCAAACTGCCAAACAAGAGTAGTGAGCTCATTGTTTGTTTTGGTGTTTGTGACATACAATGAATAAGGACAGGTCACAAGGACCATTCAAACACAAAGACCAACAACAGGTACTTTTCCACCAAGTATAAAATGCCTTTAGGGTATGTTTTGTGACCTTGAAACAACTTGAAGTAAAAATTTGTAAATGAATAAACATTGGCTGGGCTTGTTGATAATGAGCTGTTTGAATTAAAACTAAAGTACAAAAGGACAAGATTGGGTTTTTATTAATATTATTTTGGTTAATATCAAAAATCCTGTATTCAGATTAATCATACTGTTGCAGTAAGCATACTTACCAGCTGAAGCATACTTGTTTGGCCCTTTGCAGATCTGTGAAAGCAGCATCTAAAACAACACACACACAATAGTAACATGTAGACGTTTTGCAATACGGATATCTATTAATAAAATATTATGAATTTGGAACAATGTGCTCCATGCTAAAACGTGTCTCATCTATGTACGTAGAAGGTTTAATTATTGATATGATTCTCCACTAAATCCAGTTTTTCTGTCTCAAAAGGAGCCCATACTCACTATTAGGGCAAACGGAATAATAATCAGTTTTTGTCTGCTTTCTTTCATGCACATAAATAAAACTGTTGTAGACATATCAGATTGGCCGCTGTAAGATATGCAGAAGTCTTAAGTCAAAAAGACATTAAAGTTGCAATCAGGTATTTTAGATAAAACATGGAAAATATACAGTTGAATAAAATACTTTACAATTTGAGAACCTATCATACCCAGTTTGCCTTTTTAAATGGGACTGAACTATATTTTTTGTGTATTGTGTCAGGACAATGACTAATATATATATATATATATATATATATATATTCGAAATTCTATGAGGGTAAAGTTATGGGAAAGAAAATGCCATTAGCACAATATAAAAACATATTATAAAAATAGCAGTCAATAGAAAGTTCCCACCATGATAGAAAAACAAACATCTGTGTACATGTGCTTATTTGCATATCGTCTCTCTCTGATGGCCACATGACCTGGCGACACTCCAGCCTCCAGTTTGACTGTTCTTGCTCATTTCCAGTAACTCATTCTTTTCCTCCTCTCGATCATTCTTTCTTGCTCTCTCACCCAGTTTGACCCTGTCCGCATTGACCTTTTAGAGCACAGCCAATGATTACCGTACAATTTGCATGATGTGGGCTGTTCCAATGCAAAAAACAAAGATCCTACGCGTATATACAGTAGATACATTGTACACAACAAAATAGAAGTCATATAATTACATTCATGGAACAATCATCATATTATGTACTTGAGATGTTTTATGCAAAATACTGAATATTATTAAAATAGTAAAGCAGTAAAACTGCATCTATTCATGTGGAGGTCAAAGCAGGTGTATGGCAATTATGTTGAGAGGTGTGCAGGCAGGGTTGGTGTACACCCTCGCAGAGCCCTCCACCTAACTAACAGCTCTGCTCAGTAATTACATGGGGAGAAAATAAAAAGGGCAGATGCCCCCCTGGCACCGGGCACAGGACCGGTGTGTGTCCAACCTGGTGGTATGGTAGAGCATACAAGCCCGACTCTTTGCTTCAGCGAGCAGAGAAGCTTGACACAAATACACTAGAGAGCTGAGTTTGAGCACAGTTCAGAAAGCAGGACCTCCCCATCAAGCACAAACAGAGAATGTTTGCGGTTCTTCTCCTAGAAAGCGAGTTTCTAAGTGTGCGTTACCACTTCCTCCCCATCCGCTGCCAATTCAGTGGAGGAAACCAAGCCCTTGTTTACCGACGGGATTCTCCACTATCAAATCCCCC
>NW_015667292.1:591332-634915 GCF_001515625.1 Sinocyclocheilus rhinocerous
CTTCCCCATGCCCCGAAAGTCACTCCTTCCACATAGACAACTGCCAACATCCTCTCCATTCATCAACCCAACAGCCGTACTGTTACAGTTACGCTGGTTACAGCCCCTGGTGATGGTTGCTAAGCTGGTGCAAGCGCCATATTGTGTAAGCTTTATTTTAAGCCTTTTATTTTAGGAAGGCCAGACCCTCTGTAAATTGTGCCAGGTGCCATACTGTATACCTGATATAGCTCTGGCTAAGGATCTGCAGGCACTGCTGTCTCTCCTTGAGGCTGCTCTGAGCTGCTCTGCTGTGAGACCCACCTGTTCACTATCGCTGGCACACTCCATTTTTCATCAAACTCAGATAAAGCTGAATCCTATGGAAGCGGAGTAAAAACTAAAATGGGTAGTTGTGAGATAAAGTTAACAAGAAAAAGTCAAATTATGAGATATAAAGTCATAATTGTGAAATATAAAATCATATTGTAGGAAATAGTAGTATTGCGATATATAAAGACAATTCAGAGTCACAATTAGAAAATATACACTACCATTCAAAAATCTGGGGTAAGCTTCTCTTTTCATTTTTACCTTTTCTTTTTTTTTCCTTTTTTAAAATTAAACCTTTAATTCAGCAAGGATGCATGAAATTGATCAAAACTAATAGTAAATACTCAAAAACATTAAACAACTGTTTTCAACATTGATAATGTTTCTTGAGCACCAAATCAGCATACTAGAATGATTTCTAAAGGATCACGTGACACTAAAGACTGCAGTAATTCAGCTTTGCCATCACAGAAATAAATTAAAACATAAAATATAAAGTAATTATTTTATTAGTTATTCAGGATTAATTATATTTCACAATATTACTTTTTACAGCATTCAAATAGATGCAGCCTTGGTGAGCATAAAGGCCTAAAAAAACTTTACTTTTGAAGTTTTGGACAGGCAGAAATGGGTTTCCATAGAATCCATATATTCTGTATTCATTAAATACTTAAATTTACTACATCAATTTCTTGCAAAATAATTAGCCCAAAACATACAAATAATGTCAGATGTTTAAATAAAAGTGTGTTAGTCTCAAAAACTGCCCAACTGCTCTTATAATTCCTCTTGTATTAAAATCTTCCTCATCTTGACAAGTGTGGTATGTTTTTATCTCTTAATTTGGAGCTGCCCTACAAACACAACCTCCTTACCACGGCCACACTAAACTGCGCTTTCGTCCTGAAGGTTGTACAATGCGAGTCCTGCTGAGTGCTTTTGGGAAGGAGACAGAACAAACGTGCTGCTCTTAGTCCTTCCAGTTTGTTATGGCTCAGTTAAATAGGTCATGCGCTGAGGACCAGCGACCTTGGAGCATTTGTCCTGCTCACTGAGACATTCAGCCTTCTTTGTTTTGCACAGAGACGGAGAGACCCACTTTCCACCATTTGCACCCGAGTCTTAATCATCTCATTATAATTTATACAAAAATGGCTGTAATATGTTTTTTCGGTGGTGTTACCGAGTTCTTTTAGCACCGTTTTCTCAAAGCACCTGGATGCTATGACAGCGCTCTCACCATCTGGTGCGAACGCAGTGAAACAGGAGTGCAAAAATGACAGCGATTGTGAGGTGTTCGCAGTCAAGAACGTAAAAAGTCTGCCTTCTCCGAAGGGGAGGCTGAGCCAGTGTACAGCTATGTGGGTCGGCTGCTATTTTAATCTGTAATGTTGCCGGGAATACCTGGGGGAACAGCCCGGCTCTGTTGGAATGGGGGCTTGTCTGTGTGCAAGAGCCAGTTTGCATGTGTACGCATAGGTATGGCGGGTTAGAGCGTGCAAATCGGAAAGGTTGTTTAAAGATTTGCTTTAGTATGAGAGGTGCCTACTGGGCACCTCTCGTACCCTCTTAGGTTCAGTGGAGCAGGCGGCATATATGTGTGCTTTTAGGCATGGGCCACTGCACCAGGGCAAGCCCAGCAGAGACTAGCCGGCATCGCGCTGGCACTCTCGCTCTTACGGTACCCTCCCCCCTCAGGTGATCCTCAAACAGGCCAGCAGCTCAATTCTACATTTTGAGTGCCTGTGACTCATCTCGTGCGCAAAAATATTCAGGATGAGATCACCCACTTTGTCAAATGCAAAGTGCTAAATGCGCTCAACTGCTCTGTAGATTCCAGTAAAATTATGAGGTAATGCCTGAGATCCATCTCATAGAGTTTCTACCTCGTCCTAGCAACGATGCTGTCATTGCGTTCGTGACCTTGTGATAATTAGCAAAGGGTTGGGGAATTTTGGCAAGGTGTTGCCGGAGCTCCCGTACGGGGCTCCCCGCGGTGCAGACAGGTGTGACAGCAGCAGGGGCACCTGCCGTTCAGCCATCCCACCCCGTCTGCGAGCCCGGTGGCTTCAAAAACCCCAACTCCTGGGCTTGCGTGCCAGTCCCGGAGAGGTGCGACTCTGAATGCCCACATACTCCATGCGCACTTGGCAAAGGTCTCCCTCTCCGCAGTTTTCATTGTAGTCAGGAATTAATAGACTGCAAAGGCATTCATCAAGTCCCAGTTAGGTTTCCTTTTATGTCACTGTAGCAGTCTTGTCAGATGTTGGTAATTGGGTTCAAAGTGCCATCACAGTAAAAAGCTTTGTGGGAGTGAGTCAGAAGGGGCGGAACCTCGCCGTCTCAGGTGACCTCACTCTCGGCCCAGCTGCTCCAGAGTGCAGGGAGGAGGGAGGAGGTGGGGGATGAGGTCATTCTTTCGCTGGGAGTGTGTGGGCTGGATTTGCATAGGTGTCTTTGTGTGCGTGTCTGCATGCATGAGAGAAAGACGCTGGAAGTGATAAGGCTGGAGATTTCTGAGCCTACTTTTTGTGACATTGATAAAACAAAAGAAGAATGAAAAAAATGAAATGCTAAACGAAAAGCTTAGGATCTGATATCGATCAATAACGTCCACAATAAAGAAAAGGAAAAATCTAGTTTAGAACACATAGAAATGTACTCTTTGTATTCATGTTGGTTTCATATTTTTGGAAAACTTTTGGTTTTATACAATTATAAAGAAAGTTTACATTTTAAAATGTCATGTGTGGCCATCAAGTAAAAAGTGAAAGAAAAAAAAATTTAATTTATAAATATCACATTTTGGGGGAGTCACACCACATGATATTTTACAACCTGAACTTATTGTCTATATTTTACAACCTAAATTATCTGACATTTTATTTTATATTTAATCTGTTTATATTTAACTTATTTCTGTTTTAAAAAAAATCTAAATGAATTTTAATACAAAAATGATTAAAAAAAATTTTTAAACGAATTGTGATACCATTAAGCCAATCAGCTTGCAAAGTACATTTTAAAAAAGAAATAAATATAAAAACAAGAAAACTAGTTTCAACCACACTGAGGGATTTCATCCTCGCCGTCCCCTGCTTGCGGTTTCATTCTTCACAAAAAATAGCTTTTATGCATCAGTTCACGATCAAATGCTCCCTCCCACCTCACTCCATTTATGGCTGACTGGCAGAGTGGCAGGGCTTTGTGTCTGTTGTTAGAGAGATGAGCTGGGCTGATAGCCACGTGGAGAAAACAGGACAGTCACAACACAGTGGCGGCCTGCCATTGCGTATTCAGAGCACGCGCTGGAGCGGTATCAGATCATAGGAGGTATCGGTGAAGCAGACATCTGATTCGAGGTGTCTATGATCGATGCCAGCGTTTTAAAAGCTACACAAGGCTATTGTTTCATTGTAAATTCTCCCGTACGTGTCAGTAATGAGACGTGATCTAGATGGAAAGGACAATTTCGCTGCTAGCATGAAACAAAGTCGTAGTAGGCTCTCTGAGAGATTACTTTTGCGATTTTTACGCAGTCGTCAAAGCTCTAACTCTCCACTCATGACAGACGACATCCTCATCACTCCGGCTTACATACTTCGGAAGCATCCAGCAAATAGCAATACTGTGATTTTCGTAAACATCCCCAGAGATGGGCTTTCAAAGACAGGATTTATGTTTACCTTCCTGGTGCATGAAAGCGAGAGGAATAGAGACTAGAAAAGAGCAAAGGAGTTTGTTGTCCCATAAAATACCAGTTGTGCGAAGTCTGTGTAATTACCACACTGCAGGATAATTATAAAGAGGACAGATGCAGGGATGAAAAAGCCATTTACGTGCACTTAAGTGAGGGATGGCAATTAACTCGGATGCCTATCCCGGCACTGAGAAATTGGGCTGGAAATCCTCGCAGTCAGTTATCACACAAACCAGAAACGACTGGCCTTCTCCTGTCTCTTGGAGGTGAGCCTCGCGAACAGGCTCGAGCAAGTTGGTAAAATTTTTTTAAGCGGCTTTGCTAATCTGCATTCTTCATTTTGTTTTGGAGCCTTTTGTGCGTGAAAAATCCCCGCAGCACAAAGCCTGGTGGGGGCAGCTGCCGGGTTGGGAGGGGTCTTGAATTCCTGTTATCATAACTGCCTTTGTCCATCACTGCGGCCTGATCCAGGGGCTAAGTTGCAGATTGGACAGGTTACCATATCCATTCCCCTCAGGGTAGCGTGTCCGCACTGACTCCAGCCAGAAAATGTGTTCGTGACGATCTTTTTATGTGTGCTTATCGGCAGGATTGCAGCCAGAGGATGGAGGCCCAGCGCGGTTACGTAACTTCTCTCTGCTCCAGTCGTAGCATCTGCAGAAAGGCATGGACCCCTGCATCCCATCTATGCAATTTCCTTTTCCATTTCCTTTCAGCTGGCTGTGTGGGCCATTGTGCGTGCTACTCGCATGGGACGGGAAGCTCAGATAGATGTAGTGTTTCCTCTCCACGAGGGCTCCTTGTCAATGCTGTGGCACTCTCCCTGCAGCTCACATCCTGTGGTTTATTACAAAGAATCACCCAGGGTTATATATAGCACGAGGATACACTGACAGCCAAGCATGGTGAAGCATGTGGGTTTAACATCATGATGCACCTAAACAAAAATTCTTGGCTGAAAATGAAAATTCTGGACACATTGTCGAAACGGCTAAAATGAAGTAAATTGTTTGTAAAACAAAATTATAGTAAATATGTTTACTGTATTTTTTTTATTAAATCAATGCAACCTTGATGAGCATAAGAGACATCTTTCAAAAACATTAATAAATTTTACTGACCCCAAACGTTTGAACGGTACTGTACATGTAAATACTGACTCTTGGCTGATGGAAGCATATCAATATCCTACAATAATTGTACACAAATATTTTACACTTATGAGATTCCTTATATATCCTTTTTATCATGTAAAAGATTGTTATTAAATGTTTAAGTCACACTGTCACAGCTTCTGATACCATTTTTTGTCAGAAAATTCATTTTACATTTATACAAGGGTTTTGCAATGCAGCCTGATTTTGGCAGCACTGCTATTTTTTTTTCTTACTTACCAAAGACATTTATCAGTCCATTTATCAGTCCCCACCACTGACTCTGTGGTCAATGAATAAGACTGGCCTCTTCACTTCTCCCCTGCTGTTCCTTGTCTAGATGTGAATTTCCCATGGTTTTATGCCACACTGCAGAGCTTAGAAACAAGGAAGCCTGACTGCTAGTCCCCACAGTGGGATAGGTGTAATGAGAGCACCTGCTGTGTCCCTGGCTGATGCCTCGTCCTGCAGAGAGAGACAGACAATGTGACACAGTGAACCCAAGGTCCTTGCAATCTGAAGTCATGTGCACTATTGCTTTGCGATGACATAACTGAGAATGAGAGAACACAACCCTTTCACACCAGTGCCAGAGTTGTCACACCAGGGAAATTTTAATCTTCTCTCCATGTGGCTTCCCACTGGTAATGCTCAGCGCAGAAGTGCCGATGTGATAGGTGGATCCGAAAGACAGATCTCTAACATGAATCATTATTCCACTCAAGTATGCTTAATGATTATAACAAACACATAGATCAAGACAAGAATATATGAATGCAATAAGAGCCTTAAATCCAAACAGCTTCCCTCAAGAAGTTTTATGTTTAATATGAGGACAGTAGGAGCTCATTTGCAGGGATTTGTGTGAAATATCATCAAGTTAATGGGCATAATCATTTATAGTGCTTCAAATACGTTCCTGTGTTTGTCGCCACAACAAGATAAGAGACTTTCTTGGTGAAATAAAGAGCCCTCTTTATGTCTCCTAGGGGTATAGACCTTTACCAGTGCCTGATAATGGGACTGCAGCTGAAATTGACTCCCTTGGAGAACTTGGCCTATTAGTCATGTCTGTTGCCTTTTACAGTATGGTATGTAACCAGAGATCTCTATACAATACCCAGAGGGCCATGCATCTTATGAAACAAAACGCCCTCCAACTCAGCCCCCTCTTCCAACTCGCTCCTTGACAGCCAGCTCTCTTTTGTTTCCTCTTGTTCTCTTTTGTTTCCATGTGTTGTATCCCCCTACCCATGTGGCATTCTCTTTGCATCGAGTAATGAAGATTAGCCTGGTGTCCGTCACAATAGAGCCCCCCCCCATCACTAGTATCCTTTACTTAGACTCCCCAATCTTATAACAAGCTGTTAACCCCATTTAAAAATGTCCCCTTTCAATCGGCTTGTGACGGGGAATAATCCAGCCCGAGCAATTTAATGAAAATCGCTGTATCCTGATTAGATTACCCCAGTGCCGCCAGCCAGTGGCCATTAGCCGACCCCGTACACAGATAAACAGCAGCCCCGCTCCACAAATCCAGTTAAAGGAAGACGGAGAGAGGTTTTCTGAGGCTCAGCTCGCCTCTTACCAGCCTGCAGTCTTACTGCCTTTGTCAGTGGGATTATCCCCCATTTGGCACATCTATGGTGAGGACTCATTCACGTCCTCCTGTACCCCCTCTATACCCATTATTGCACTTGTCTCATTGCTCTGTCATTCTGCTGAGCGTGATCATCTACGGCATATCTGTAAGCAAGATTAAAGATTAAAGAACATGCATTCATTATGGTAAATCTTAGATGCACTGATATTGAAATTGTGATAAGATAAGATGATGTGTTTATTATTGTTTATATATCCTGTTACTTATGCTGAATAATTTCCAAATATTTAAATCTATACTACAAGAAAAATTAAACATTACATGTTGTGAATGATTATATCTCCCAACAGATTGTATATTAATATTTTTATATGAAATGGGAAAGGGAAAGCGTTTTAAAGAAATAGTTCACCCCAAAATGAAAATTTTGTCATTATTTACTCACGCTCATGTCGTTCCAAAACTGTATATGTTTCTTTCTTATGTTGAACACAAAAGATGATATTTTGAAGAATTCTGAAGAGCCAAACAGTTGTTGGTCCCCATTGACTTCCATAGTAAAGAAATACTATGGATGTCAATGGGGACCATCAACTGTTTGATTAGCATTCTTCAAAATATCTTTTTATGTTTAACATAAGAAAGAAACTTATACAGGTTTGGAATGACATGAGGGTGAGTAAATGACAAAACTTTCATTTTGGGGTGATCTATCCCTTTAAAGGGTTCAATATTTGCCATATTGCTAAAACTTAATCTAAAACTTAAAATGAGCAAAAAAAACTATTTTCAAAAAACAAAAGAATATCTAATATTGGCAAAAATTACTTTTGCGTATATATTACTTTCAAGATCAAAGATAATAATGTACATTTTATTAATATTTCTGACAACCATAGCAATAAATTTTTGTTCTAACTAAAAAAATTTTATAGATTTTTATTATAAATGTATTTAAAAAACAACCAGATAGCAAGGACAAATAACCAGAACACAACATACACTCAGGCTATAGTAAAACATGAATCCATAATCTTTAAAATACCAAGCTTGTTTAACCAAATCATACTTTGTCGTCTCACAGACTTCACATTGTAACACAAAGCACAGCAGCAACTTCATCTGTGCGCCTCCCCCCACTACAGATTCATCAGGTGTTCTTCACCGAGTTCACAAAGAGTTAATAGTGACTTTGTTCATTTGGGAACACGATCAAGGTCGCATTATGTCCTCTACAATCCTGTGCTGATGAAGTTATTGAGAGACGCCATAGTGCCTTTTCTGTTCCTTCACAGCTTCTTTGTCCCTTTTGTGACCTCTGTTACTGAAGTCTCACAATACTTTAAAAGCAAAAGCAGTGTTTGTGTACACAGAAATAGCTCTCAGCAGCCCCATACAAGCTCACCCAAAGGCTGATTGGCACCCAAGCCGCCTCTTCCATCTTTAAATGGAGGTATTCATTAGCTGCAGCTGCACCATGTCAGACTTAAAGTCTCCTTGTGCGGCTGGATGCAGATGGAGAAGTCGGCAGACACTGTTTTTCACTGTCAATCCTAAATTATTGAAAGTGTCCTATCAAGTAAAAGCTTTGATGGGACGAGGCACTGAAGTCTGGCATGCATGGATCTAGCCTAAAAGGATTGCAAAACAACTAAAGAAGAACAAGCAGACAACAAGAGTCAAATTATTGTCTGATCTATTATTGGCCTGGCCTAGAATGCGGTATCATATGCAATATTTTAGTTAGCTGGTGTATTTAGTTAGTTGAAGTTTTCACTGGACAAGACTTGAATATATAACTCTATAAACATATAAGTAAATGCTAGCTCGCTGATCTTTGGTGCCAAGTGTGTCATAATTCTCACTTCTTTGCTTGTAGTAGCATCCATCTGTGAAGTAATCCTGCCTCTAAGGGTACAGGGCACAGATAATGTTTGGTTGTTATCTTGCATGATTAGCAGCATTGCTCTTTGTTTCGCATTACATGCATGCTCACTCAACGAATTGTGGAGAAATGGGCCATGTGTCTGTAGAGAATAGGCTCAGTGA
This sequence comes from Sinocyclocheilus rhinocerous, assembly GCF_001515625.1. NCBI lineage: Eukaryota > Metazoa > Chordata > Actinopteri > Cypriniformes > Cyprinidae > Sinocyclocheilus > Sinocyclocheilus rhinocerous. The sequence goes on from NW_015667292.1 coordinate 600,154, forward strand.
TAATGCCAGTTGTTTTGATGGAGTGGACAGCAATGGGTGCGTATTTTTCTGTTCCTGACCTCACAAGTGTTCTTGTCATAATAAAGCTGCCTCAGTTATGTCATGAACCTGATCAGGGCCCTAATGTTCCGCCAAGAGCTGTCCGTGGGGATAAATTCATCCACAACTAAAGCTAATGAATGTTTTTTATCCCTGCACTCCCCCACTAGACAACGAATCTGCCAAATATTTTTATTAGCTTGTATTTTCTCACCAAAGATGGTTAGGTGACTGCAGCGACAATTCGTGATGACTAAAACTTTGCTATTCAGTGCAAAGAAATGTAACTAAATATTTGGCCAGCAGATATGTTCACAAGTCTCTGATGCAGAGTCCAAGTCCAGTTTCATGTGTTTTGTCTCAAGTCCAAGTTGATTCTCAACTGCAAGCATTACCTTGGGATTTTGAAGGTGGAGAAAATGATAAAATAAGATGTTTTTTTTCTCAGATTGATCTAAAGTGACAAGATGACTTCAAAAAAATCTATTTAAAATAAATTCTGAACTTTTGAACTTTCTGTTCATCACTCTGAAGGATCATATGACACCGAAGAATGGAGTAAAGGCTGTAGATCTCCTTGATTTTGTCTCTCATTTAAAGTTTAAGTTGAATCTCAAATCAATTGTTTTCTGGTGTCCAGTTACTTGGACGTTCTACACTTCAATGCTTCACCAGACTCTATTCTAACTGTTCTGGCCCTCACTTGATAATGGAAAAAGGAAAATGTGTCTTTCTGATACAGGCAGTGCTCACAATAACTTCCCAAACCAGTGTCCTGCTGTCTTTTCAAATTTCAAAACCCAACAATGTGGCCGCAATGGAAACAGCTGCCAAGCCTGTTGTGCTCATCTCTGGCCGAGTTCCTGTCTGTCTGTTTCCTCTCATTTCCCAGAGGAGCTGGTCTGTGTTTACCAGCCAAAGAGAGACACAGGAGCAGGAACAGCACTGGAGAGGCCCTCTCTCACACAAGGTGCAGCTGCAAAAGCAAGAAGGAAGACTAGGAAGGAAAATGGAGGGCAAGGAAAGGATGAGGATTTCAAAACAAATTTGCAAATCGCATTACACGGTCAACATGTAATTAGCTTTGTGTGCGAGTGTAAATATTGTCACACAGTAATGAGTACATGGAGTTTACACTAATCTGAAAGCCAAAGCCAAGCTTAGCCTTTCTAGAGAGTGCTCTGTACGACCATTACGCTCAGCAGCATTATCCTTACATTGTATCTGCGTGGTGCTTTTTATGGTTTTCAAGAAGAGGGACAGTGCAAGCACTTAGACGCAATTTTACGACAAGTATCTGATTTCTCAGTGGAGTCACGTAATATTGTTTCTGAACAGATGTGAACATGCTGAGACAAGGGGGAAAAAATGACTCAACAGGAGCGACGAACAGAAGCCACATCAGGAAAACAGCTCCAGACATTACCTTCATCAATATATAATAATCTAAGATTGGAAACATAATAGATATGAGGCAGACAGATGAACAGAGCATTAAGTAGCACAGATACCACATGTTTTGTTCTGGGTCAAAGAACGGTAATGAGAGGTAAAACGATAATCTCGATACAAGCGATTCCAGATGACAGTATTAGTACAAGCGTGTTTGACTTCCTAAAATATGACTTTGTCCTGGCTGCTCCTGTCAGATTTGTTGTGTGCAAAATAATGGTGGATACAAAATATTCTGGGTACTGGGACCGGGCCAGTGATTCAATTACTCCAAGTACACATTTGAGCAAGGTCCAATCCGGTACACAGATATTCAAGGCATAATGATTTAAACTGCAGCCAACGTCTTCGTATTAGGCGATAGCAGTCATTACATAACCGAGCACTCAGACACACACTCGTTCACAGGTTTGGCAGGCAGACAGGCCACTAGACAAAGAAAAAAAAAACTTGTGCATCTGTCTACAGCAGAGAACCCAGCAGCTAATGCATATACACTCTTTAAATAAGTGCGAGATGTCTTTAAAGGTCAGTCAAAATGTATAAATAGGGCAAGTGAGCATGTATTGACAGATGTAGATAAATTAAAATATATATATATATATGACATGATATACTGATAAATCATGCATCCCTATGTTCTGACGACGTTTGCTAGTAATCAGTGACAGATGCCTTATGTCTGGAAGCAACAGAATCCCAGACAGTTCTGGGAGGTAATAGTCAATCATCTGACTTTGTTTTTTAATGCACATTTAAGCATTTGTTCAGTAAATATGTACATAGCACTGTTTATGTGCATGTCCTCTCACAAAATACAAAATATATCTAGGCCTACCTCAAGTGAGGGTATATGAGTGTTTATATATTTATCTTGGTGGTTCCATCCAGAATTTTTATAAACATTCGTGGATGGAGACACGGCTTCTGAAGCCAGGTTTTACTCAGCCTAACTACAGCATTGAAATGTTCTCTGTAAGATATAATTTCCAATTAGTATGTATAATTTGAGATGCCGTAATGAAGAACTACACTGCTGTTATATAAAAAGCACTTGTTTGTAATCAAGTTGTGTTGTCTCTAAAAGCACGACCCTGTGTAGTGCAGAGGTGGTTTTGAACAACTTGATGACAAGCCTGAGAAGATGCATTTGCAGCGTAAGCCTACCGAATCTGGCTTTTTGTTTGTGCAGAAAGGCTCGCTGACAAGCCATGCAAGTTACATTTGCAGATGTACACGAGGGATTTAAATATCATCTGGTTCCCAGGCAACCACAACAATAATGAAACCTATATGTAAATGCAGGACACAAAACCAAGTCATTTTCTCCAGAGAAATCTGGGGCAGAGGTTCTTCCGCCAAAGAGCTGCTCAGTAAATCTGGCCCTAAAAACGTTCAGGCAGTCAGGTTGCCAGAGCCTCTGGCTTATTTGCAGTGGCCCATTCGTCACCGAGTGTCCAGTTTTGCCAACTCGCTAATAGGACACCATCCTCAGTGAGTAATTGGCCATTTTTTTTCAGAAATTTAGTGTAGCTCTGAAGACGCACATTTTAATTTCGCCATGGCAAGAGCTGCTTATTTTCTCTTGGGGCTTTAGTGTCTCTTTTGGCAGAGACAGGATATTAGAGATCTCTAAAATGGATCATTTTTAACATGTTACCAGCATTCCCCTGATGACAGATAGTCAACTCCAATGCACATAACCCATCTCAGCCTACTCTTCAGCTATGAAGCAGAAGCAGCAGTAGAGAAATCGGTGGCAGGTGGTCATTAGCACGTCACTGAAGAATGACAAATGGTTTAGCCATGGCGTTCAAGCATCATACTTTTCACTAAAATTACACAATTTTCAAGATCGTTCTCTGCTGCTCAAACACACGGATAAGCTGAAAGCATCTGATCTTAAATGCGTAAATACACTCTCAACTGCACGACATTCTCAGCCTTCTATAAGTAAAACATTTTCCTTGTATCCTCCATCTTACATCTTTCTTCTCAGCAAACAAATGCTGCACATCGGAAGACAGGGACCCTGACTTGACAAACGACCTGCAACGAGCCTCCATCCACTGCAACAGTGGCCAAGGGCCAAGGGAAACGGGATTAAATTATCCACCCAAATTAAAAGAGCATATCTGTCTTGTCCCCGCTAACAGCTGTTAGCATTTATCTCCCACATGTGTCCATGCCATTCATTCATTTTATAATCTTTGTTTATCAGACTGACTAGGCCGAAGTGGGGCAGAGGGGACCAAGGAGTGGCGCCCAGGCGCTAATTGCCTCACCGTGCTCAAGAACATCTGTGTGTGTATGTGTGTGTTCAGAGGAGCCCACCGTTTTGGCAAAAAAAGGGGAGGTGGAAGTGTAAGAGGGGGTAGGGAGGGATGACACAGGTGCAGAAACAGGGAAAAAGGAGGGCTATTACACAGCGGGAGAGTCTGCAAAAAGTCACTCCATCACAGACCGCTGATTAAAATTTCATAGGAAGGGGCCAAGGGGCGAGTCTGCTGTAGGTAGTAGTAAAACAGCAGAAGTGGATGGAGGCCAGTGGAAATAGTTGGATTTCCTTTATTTGTGTAGGGTTATGGGTCAATGACGTATAAGTGTCCGCAATAAAACACTGGGGAAAAAACTGGATTCTTAGAAAAGTACTGTTTGTATTCATATGGTTCTTTTCAGGAAAAGTTTTGGTTTAATTTTTCAAAGAAAGTCATGTTGACAAAGTAAAAATGTAAAAGTGAAAACATATTTTGCTTATACTTGGAATACATGTGCATGTACAAATCGTAATTATTTTACAATAATTTAGGGATTATTTTTTAAGTTTATGGCGTCACACCATTTTACAAACTGGGTAACAATGCCTCATAAAAAAAGTCACATTTAAAATAAAAAAACACTCATAATAAAAGAGGTCTATTCATAATTCATTACATGAATGAATTGTATTTTTAAATTAATAGATAGGACACAAAAAATAGGGTCACTTCATCCACCCATATCCCAATGTTTTCTCTCCTTGTACTTAATGGTGAGTAGCACATGAATGCATTTCCGCAGGCGTCGGGTGCTATTGCTAGCCACACGGATTGTTTGTTGTCCAAATGTTGCAGTTTAGTGAGAGTGACGGGTTGTGGGAAGGCTAGGGCTACAATTTCAGATGCAATCGTGTCTCGGTAGACTCCTAACAAGTTGCTGACATCTCTTTTGTGAAAGGTTGCAATGGAAGCGGCCGTTTATTGACTGCGCTGGCTTTGATGGGGAGAATCACGAGCGAGATCAAAAGGAGGTGCGGTAACCGCTCAGGATCGTACCACACTGATGTTTGCTTTTCACATAAGAGCTCTTCTATTGGTTATTAACTGCTTTACTGAGGCTCTTTTTCATGCTTTTGTTGGGCCTTTTGTTAGGAGGTCTGCTTGTAAGAGATTGTAGTTCATTGGTTTTATGGCCACTTATCAATTGGCCATCTGCAACACACACACACGCAGACCGAGGTCCGCAGTAAATCACAAACTGCACAGCCCCATGCTGTAACTGTACTGTCTAAATGTCAGGAGTCCCAGAGCGGGGGTGCAGGGGGATGGGACGATGACAGTAGATGAAGTGAAGAGATTCAAGCTTCACTCCAGTGTGTGTGTGTTTGACAGCTGTTTTCTTCCACACTCACTTCCCCCTCCCTGGACCCCTGTCAGCCTCCCCACCATTACTCACCCCAATACTCCAACACCAGGACAGCAGTGACAGCTCCCCTCGCTGAGCTCAGCCAGCGAGGTGCAGGAACCAAACAGAGAGAGCGGTTGAAAAGGCGCGCGAGATCCGTGAAATCCTATCCATGACGGTGAGGGCCTCAGATGACTCTGATGTCCACCCTGCTGTGATGATGGTTTATATGTCATCGGGACAGATAGGATATGCCTCCGACTGCAAATTTGCAGGCGGCTCGGTATCTCTCTCATTGCATGGATAGACAGATCCTGGAGGGAGGTCCTTATGGGCTATAGAGTTTCGAAACACTTTTTGAGGTTGATGGCGAGTGCGTGTCACTTGGCACAAGTGGTCTCCGAGGGTTCCCGGGTAATTGTTGTGTCATTACGGAGGTAATCATGCAGGAGCCATGGCGGATCCCTAAAAAAAAATACTTGAAATAATATAGATAAATGAACATGGTGTGCAAACAGGTCAAAAGCCCTTCAATACATGAAGGACACATATTCCGTCTTACAAGGGGATGTCATAAAAGAGCTAATGGCAATGGTAGAATCACAGCACTCTGGGAAACTGTTATGAACGTTGCAGGGTACGGAATGATGGCATATTATAGACAGATTTCATCGCCAGATCATTGACAATGCCTGTGCTGTACTGAACAAAACATTGCCAGAGCTTAAGACAGGTTTTGCAGGAAGGAACAACTGGCCTGTTCATATTTTTGCATGACATACAATCTTTAACATATATCAAAGAACCATTTTCTTGGGTTCCTTTTGACTATGTATGGTTCTTGTGCTGACTAGGGTCACAAAAAAGTTACTGATGTTACACTATATGTCATTCTGGTCAGCATATTGGTGGAAAAAGAAGAAAACTGAAGCTCTCTTGGGTTCTTTGAAGCATCAGTTTGTGTAGAACGTACTATGGCTCAACTAGCCTATGTAGGTTTCAGTGTTAATTTTGACAGGCATTTTTGATTTAGTCTTAATAGTCTTAGTCACATTTTAGTCATTTGAGTCTTTCATAGCATTAGTCGACGAAAAGTCATTGCATTTTTGTCAACTTTTAGTCATTACTTTTAGTCAAACTGCAGTTACCAACATTTAATTTGGTAGCTATTTTATATGTAGTCTTCAAACAAAAATAGTAATTAATTCTTCTCTCTTTAGACCAAATAAGTTAAGCTTGTGAGAAATTTGAATCAAGGATTGAATTTGGAAAAACTGGAATAAATTATGACAATTTTCTTTTTTTTTTGGTAGAGATACAAATTAAACTCATTTTTCAGATACAGTAGGTTTACTAAACAAGTATACATTTATTTAACATCTTTTGTTGGTTAACATGAATGACACAGATAGGTATTTAATTAGGAATGCTGTCCATTTAAGAAGGAAGGTATGCGTGTAACACTGACACATTCAGTTTTCACCCACCTGTTTACGTTCACTTAAGCCATAACCGACTATATTTACGTGAGATACTCACACGATAGACATTTGGACTGCTGTGTGTGTATTTGCGCGCTGTATACGAGAACTGAAGAAGTGGAGCGTGCGCGAGAGAAAGCACCGCTATCAGCGAGATTCCGCCTATCCCACCTTCACTAACTTTAAGTTAATCAACAACGAACTGTGAGTCCCGGGAAAAACGGTACGTCTGGTCACCCTATCCCTAACCCTTCAGGTGCTGAGGCCATTGTTTCAGATCGCTAGTTCGCGTTTTGGTAGCCTATCCGTCCACTGCGGCTGCCATACTGAGACTAGATATGCAAACGCCCGTCATCTGATTGCAATCCAATGACAGGGACGCATATTTTGAAAGACAAGACAGTTAACTTAGCCTATAGGATGTATTTTGAATGTCCGGTAATCCTCAAATAACATTCTAGTCCCATCTCGTCTTGTTAGCGAAGACGCGGCATAAATTTCGTCATAGTTTTTAATCATCAGATTATATCATCATTAGATTTAGCTCGTCAACGTCTCGTCTTAGTCACAGAAAAAAGGTTTGTTAACGAATATTTTTCGTCGTCGTCTTCGTTGACGAAATTAACACTGGTTGGTTTGCTGTTATTAGCTTGGCCAGCTAATTTGCTGGTTTTAAAGTGACACTTTTCAGTTGGTCAGCCTAGAAGACCAGCTTGGTGACCAACGTGACCAACTTGGGAACATGCTTGCTGGTTTAAAAAAATTTTTTTTTTTCCAGCAGGGATGAAAAATAAAAAAAATAAAATATTGCATTAGACTCTAAAAAACATTTTTGGAATGTTTAGCAGCAGCGCTTCCTACGGTCCTAAAAAAAAAAAAATAAATAAATATATAAATACAACACTTTTAACTCAAGTGTTGTTTTTAGTCACTACATCTTACACACATACAAGCACACAGACGCACACATACACACTTAGGCTTCCCATCAGCAAATTAACTGAATAAAGAGCCTCTCTTTGCTGGGTCGTTTGAGTGGCTAATTAGTCATCAGCGCATGCTGTGTAGGGAGAGAGAGAGAGAGAGAGGAGCGCAGGAGAGATCGGTTTTGCATCAAGAGGTAGAACTTCAAACGACATCTGATGAAAGCCAAAATGCTTAATTAAAATCTATTTGTATGAGCGAAAAATCATCATAATTTCAACCCCAAATATAGAGAGGGTGTGAAAAAAAAGCTGTTTTGTTAGATGCGGGTGGAGATATAAACACATTAGTTTAGATAATGTGCCGACTTTATTATCCAAGCAGGGAGCGGAGACCGTGAGAGGAACTGACTCTGAGATTGGCGATAATTTCCCCTTTGTGTCTAACTTGGACTGCATCCACATTTGCTAATAACAGTTTTGCGATTCTCCCCCTCGCCTCTCTCTGCCCGCTCTTTGTCTGACATTGCCTCTTAGCGCTGCCTGTGAACCCCCTGGCACTGCATTTATAATAGATGGAGCTCAGTGTGTACAATCTAAGCAGGATATGAAGGGGTTTTTCTACACTAGCAGCCAGTCCAAAAGAGTTGATTCACCTCATCTACATTTTCCTTTTCTGTTTTTTTTTTTTATGTTGTTGCACAGATGTGTGTGAAAATATAGTGTGCTTATGCCAAGTTCTTTCAACCCTCTGTCATCTCTCAATGGCATGTTGCTTTAAGCTGCATGACATAGAGAATTTATGCTCTGTGCTTATCAGTGCAGGTTGGGTACTTCCTCAGAGCATCTATTAAAGTAATAAGGCCTACAAAATGCACAAGAATGGAATAATTCCAGAGGTGCATGATCTCTCTCGGTTGCTAAAATTCCTGCTTGCTAAAACATGGCTAAAAAAGCTTCAGTGTATGGATAATTCATGCACTTTCCAGGTAGTGCTCAGAATCATAAATGAACGCAAAGGTTTGTTAACGAATATTTTTCGTCGTCGTCTTCGTTGACGAAATTAACACTGGTTGGTTTGCTGTTATTAGCTTGGCCAGCTAATTTGCTGGTTTTAAAGTGACACTTTTCAGTTGGTCAGCCTAGAAGACCAGCTTGGTGACCAACTAGTGCAGGCTGGGAACATGCTTGCTGGTTTAAAAAAATTTTTTTTTTTCCAGCAGGGATGAAAAATAAAAAGGTTCTTCTATTGCATTAGACTCTAAAAAACATTTTTGGAATGTTTAGCAGCAGCGCTTCCTACGGTCCTAAAAAAAAAAAAATAAATAAATATATAAATACAACACTTTTAACTCAAGTGTTGTTTTTAGTCACTACATCTTACACACATACAAGCACACAGACGCACACATACACACTTAGGCTTCCCATCAGCAAATTAACTGAATAAAGAGCCTCTCTTTGCTGGGTCGTTTGAGTGGCTAATTAGTCATCAGCGCATGCTGTGTAGGGAGAGAGAGAGAGAGAGGAGCGCAGGAGAGATCGGTTTTGCATCAAGAGGTAGAACTTCAAACGACATCTGATGAAAGCCAAAATGCTTAATTAAAATCTATTTGTATGAGCGAAAAATCATCATAATTTCAACCCCAAATATAGAGAGGGTGTGAAAAAAAAGCTGTTTTGTTAGATGCGGGTGGAGATATAAACACATTAGTTTAGATAATGTGCCGACTTTATTATCCAAGCAGGGAGCGGAGACCGTGAGAGGAACTGACTCTGAGATTGGCGATAATTTCCCCTTTGTGTCTAACTTGGACTGCATCCACATTTGCTAATAACAGTTTTGCGATTCTCCCCCTCGCCTCTCTCTGCCCGCTCTTTGTCTGACATTGCCTCTTAGCGCTGCCTGTGAACCCCCTGGCACTGCATTTATAATAGATGGAGCTCAGTGTGTACAATCTAAGCAGGATATGAAGGGGTTTTTCTACACTAGCAGCCAGTCCAAAAGAGTTGATTCACCTCATCTACATTTTCCTTTTCTGTTTTTTTTTTTTATGTTGTTGCACAGATGTGTGTGAAAATATAGTGTGCTTATGCCAAGTTCTTTCAACCCTCTGTCATCTCTCAATGGCATGTTGCTTTAAGCTGCATGACATAGAGAATTTATGCTCTGTGCTTATCAGTGCAGGTTGGGTACTTCCTCAGAGCATCTATTAAAGTAATAAGGCCTACAAAATGCACAAGAATGGAATAATTCCAGAGGTGCATGATCTCTCTCGGTTGCTAAAATTCCTGCTTGCTAAAACATGGCTAAAAAAGCTTCAGTGTATGGATAATTCATGCACTTTCCAGGTAGTGCTCAGAATCATAAATGAACGCAGAGCTCAGAGGGAGAGCTTGCAGTGGTAGCTGCTGCAGTGGACTGCATTTCAGTTATTTTAGTCTTGTTGAAGGCTCTGCTGTATTGCATAACATGAGTCAAATTGTAGCTATAGTATTAGTGCTGTTCTTTTGGTGTCACCAATGAGGTCAGAAAAAGTGCACAGGAACCATTTGGCTTCAGGTTAATTGAATGGTCAATATTTCACTGCAGCAGTAGCTGGGATTGCATTGCATTAGAATTCATCTGATACTGTTTCTAACACATCTGCATTAGGTTTTAAACAGCAACCTCTAAAAAAAAAGGCCTATATGTACAGGGATTTTCAAACTTTTTGATGCCAAGGACCCCAAATATGATCCTATTGAGAGGGATTCCCTAAAATATCAAACGAATAGGTTACGTATATATTATGTCATGTAGATTTGTTTTTCTTACTGTTAATTTTCTTCTAGTAATAAGCAAAATTGCTAAAATGGTTAAACATTTCATTAATTTCTTGAGTGTACATGGGGGAAAAAGTGATTTTTTTTCTCAATTTTTTTCAGACCCCAGTTTGAAAATCTCATGCAAATGCATATTTCAATTCAGTAAAATAGAATAAAAAGTGCAGCTTATCAGCAGACAACAGATGCTAGGCAAAATCTTCTTTTTGGACGATTTATTTAGGTCTGAGGTAAAGGAGATGACAGAATAAGTTAAGATAGGGCATGTACAGCGACTGTAATTTACAGCTGACATGAAGTAAAGAGTTGGAAGGTTTACAGCAGTCAAACAGCAGTAGACTGTTTGACTGCTAAAGTGCTTTTACCGCAACACCGTGAACAGAAGACTTTAATATCCAAACTGGCCACTGTGACTGGGGAACAATAATGTTAAACCACTGAAAAAGAAACTGCTGAGTGAGCAGTCAGTGAGCCATGATAGCGGTGTCTTTCTCTTCCGTCCTCCCTCTGTCTGCTAAAGTATTCATCAGAGGAAAAACCAGGGTGAGGGGAAAGGTATCTTAAGTAATAAGACGGTCATTTCTCGCTCAATAAGCACCGTACGAAATGTGCTATGCTACATGGATAAATACTGTTCCCTCAAACGCAGCAAGTGAAATAATTCCACGGATGTTCAGTTTCTCTCCCAGAAAATCTTGCCCCCCAGCTGCACTCCAAAATTGTTCTGTCCAAAAGTCTCCATGTAGCAGATTTAGTCACTTACACCTTCCATGGTGCGACCAACTGAACCAATCCCAAATGGAAATATGCTGAGGTGCCACGTGTTTCGTTGTAGCACGCCACTGAAAAAGAAACTGCTGAGTGAGCAGTCAGTGAGCCATGATAGCGGTGTCTTTCTCTTCCGTCCTCCCTCTGTCTGCTAAAGTATTCATCAGAGGAAAAACCAGGGTGAGGGGAAAGGTATCTTAAGTAATAAGACGGTCATTTCTCGCTCAATAAGCACCGTACGAAATGTGCTATGCTACATGGATAAATACTGTTCCCTCAAACGCAGCAAGTGAAATAATTCCACGGATGTTCAGTTTCTCTCCCAGAAAATCTTGCCCCCCAGCTGCACTCCAAAATTGTTCTGTCCAAAAGTCTCCATGTAGCAGATTTAGTCACTTACACCTTCCATGGTGCGACCAACTGAACCAATCCCAAATGGAAATATGCTGAGGTGCCACGTGTTTCGTTGTAGCACGTTCAGCTGTAACCAACAGTGTCTTTCAGATGGTTAGCATTCCCTCTATAAACATCACTGGACTTAAAGAGTAATCTGAGGCTTACCGTCTCATGTTTATGCATTTCTGTTTTTCCTGCAGACATGTCTGGAACTGGAGAGGTACCTACAGACGGAGCCCAAAAGGCTTTCGGAACTCTTCGACGAGGAGCTCGACTGCCTCCTAACGCCAGCCTTCATGAAGGGAGACAGCGACGAGGACCTGATGGACCCCCTGCTGCCCGGTTTATCCAATGAGCCCAGCCCGCCACCTCTGCTCGTATCCTATCCCAAAAACCTTCATACCCCAGCCAACACCAAGAATACCGAGGCAGGGCTGAAAGAAGCCAGTGGAGGGGTTAATCCCGCCCAGCTAAACGCAGTCACGTCCCTCACGCCGCCTTCCTCGCCGGAGTTGGGACGCCATCTTGTCAAGCCTACGCAGACTCTTACCGCCACAGCCGATGGCACGCTCACGCTGAAATTGGTGGCCAAGAAAGTCGGTCTTGGGGCGGCAAAGGTGGTGGCGACACATTCGCTACCTTCGCCACCAAATCGCGGCGCACAGAGCGACGGAGAGGGAGGACTGGGAACAGTAGGCGGAGGGGACATTCCAGAGAACAAAAAGAGGGTCCATCGTTGCCAGTTTAATGGCTGTAGGAAGGTTTACACAAAAAGCTCCCACCTAAAGGCACACCAGAGGACACATACAGGTGATTAACTGCACCAATAACATCATATGTTTTTTAGCATTTAGCATCACATGTAGCATTTTTAGATTTCCTGGAGAAAAGTTTCTGGTATATCAAATCTAACTGCGTGTAATGAGATGAAGTTTCAGAGTTTGGAAAATCTTCTTTGCCAAGCCTCTGATACTACAGAAGGGTCACAAGAGATCTTGTGAAGCTAACTCGATTTTTACAGCACAACCCCACAGCAAGATAGCTGGTTTTCTCTCTCCTGCACCTTAATCTCCGACTAAAATGAACCCAGCCACACCATTCAAAACCTGCCAGTGCAGTCTGTAATTGCAAGATGATTGATAGACTGACTGAGCTAAATCACGTTTCCCAGCTAATTCAGGCTTGCACGCTCCGGTGCCATCGTTTCTGCCCTCTCGCTGAACCTGAGAGCGTGTTGCACTCTGCCGTGGCCCCGAAACATACTGTGACAGTGGCCTCAATGCAGCATATCTGGCCCCTGTGGCCAGCTGTTGACTCGGCAGGTTCCTGTGAGTGCTGGTGATGCTAATCGCTTTTGGGCTGATTCTAGCGTATAGACAGCAGTTTCGCTTTTGAAAATGAGGGAAAATAGGCAATAGCAAGAAAAAAGGGGAAAATAAAACCCTGAAGAGACATTTTGGCTTGCTGGCTCATCACATTATGTGTTTATCAGAAGACAGATTTATTCTTTTAATTGGCTTAATCCTGTTTTTTCGGTTATCATTTCTGTAGATTACTAAAACAGGGAGATTAAAATTACAACAGGATTTAAGCGAAGCCTACATATTTTTGCTTAAAAGCACTCCTGACCCTGAAAATTGAATTAGAATGTTTCTAAATTCTGTAGAAATAAGACATACATAACTTTTTTCCAAACTGAATATTTTAAGATAACTTGAGAGGTGATATGGAGATATTGGAGATATCTATACACTGCAATTAACAAATCCTAATAAGGTGAAAGCTATTCTCATGAATATTAATTACGTGATGTAATGTTACATTATGTTAGAGACAGATGTTTTTAAGCATGCATTAATCAGCTGGCGAAATAACAAATCCAACAAAGCTAATGACTAGATTTGACTGAGCACTCCCAAAAGTTTACCTAAGAACACACTGCATGTCCAAATGTTTTAAAACTTCACATTAAAATGGATTGTGTTCAAAAACATCTAGACAGTGAGAAACGGATGGAGCAGAATGCTGAAATCTTGACATGTATGAAATTGTTTTAGAACTATTTTTATCTTGATGCTGTCTTTACAAAAAAAGAATCCACAACCCTCATGCCAAAGAATGCTGAAAAAATACAACCACGCTTTCTCGGATAGAAAACAAAAGCACACTGGAGCATGTAAGGTTAGCTGCATCAGGGAGTTTTATTCAGATTTTTTAAATATACAAATTCGTTTGATCAGGTGTCAGAAGTCACTCAAGTAATTTTTCACATTCGCACTTGATCATTTATGCTCATAAATGTGTAGAGCAGCCATGGAGCCTAATGACATGGTCCTACTTTGCTTCGTCAACAATGTTTGCTGAAGTTAATTGCACATCCCTGACTGGGATTTGGAGGGTAAAAGTGGGTTAGAATTAGAGAGCTCATTTTGAAATGCAACATGAGCCACTGGAGAAGACGAAATAAATGGATGATAATTGGACAGTACCTCTGAAATTTAAACTCTCAGTACCTCTGAAATCTAGACAATAATAGCTTACCGCCACTCTGTCCAGAGGAAATGTAATTAACCGCACCGTACACACCTAGGACACTGGTGCGAGGGAAGGAGCTTGTTGTTTTGGAGGGGGTTTCGTTGCTAGGAGACTATATCAAAAGAAGCAATATGTATGCTCATATCAACTGCATACATTTTTGGGATATGAAATATTGCGAAAGCAAATACCTTCCACTTTCTGCACATCTTATTGGATCATATTTTCCTCACAAAAAAAGGAAAAGGAGAAAGGAAAATAACAGTCTGTAATCATTTCCATTCCTCTCTATGATTTTCTCCGTCAGTATCCAGAGTCCGTCGTGGAGGTCCAGGCACTTCCTTGCTGAAAGACTAGCATAGAACAGCATGAGTTTCTATGCTGGTCCAGACTGGTTTAGACTGGTTAGGATGGTCTTAGATTGGTTGAGTAAGATAATTTGATTAATTGTCAATAATCAAAAAACAAAAATCTGGCTATCTGTCTGCTCATCCATCCATCTGTGCATCCATCTATCTGTCTAGGCATACGTCAATCCATCCATCTATATGTCTGGACTGCCTATCCAAGGCACATAGAAACACATAGATACAAACACCATGGAAAAGAACCACTTGGAAAATCTGAGCAACCACTTAGTAATGCTCGAACAACTGCTCTTAATGCCCTAGCAACCTACCAACTTTGTCTGACTGATTGTAATAAATCTAACAATCATTTTAAACTTTCAGACATCATGTCTTGAAAAACTTAACCTAAACCTAACTAAAGGATTAAAATGAGCCTACATGCCTAATATCATGTTTTTATTGAAGAAATAAATTACCAACATGGTGGTCATCCTAGTTTAGACGCATGGTCAGCATCAATTTAGTGAACAACTATTTCCAATTGGACAACTTCAAATTTAATGGAGCCTTACTCTAGTTAGGAAGATTGGTGCACACATTGTTTGCTGGAGAGGCTGGCAGCTCTTGCGCTGTGAATATGGCATTGTTTCCCATTAAGCGTCATTAAGACCCCAATTATCATCACCACCTCCGGATCTGAATCAGTGCCATCGACACCCTCCCCATTCCCACCCAGGCCTCAGGCTGAAGCCTGTTCTGTTCCCCAGGAACACTGCAACTGTGCCGGGACCCTGTCTTCGGGTGCTGAAACCCCCCTTCCTCCCTCACTCAAGGCCATACTTTAAATCTGAGGCATAAAAATACGGCATGTGGAACAATTGGTATCTCCTTTCCCATCTGTTTAACTTCATTTGAATTTCAGAGCTCACTGGGAGGGTGGAGAACATTTAGCACAAATGGCTTCATTTTGGATACTTGACTTTGGGATATGAATTCGTTCTGTTATGGTGACTGAGCACATTTAGGCAGCTCCTCTTCAATTTAAGAAAAGATGGAAAATGACCCTTGATTGAATCAATTTCTTTGTCAGAAAACGATTGTCTCCATATATTGCCTGAGAAGACAGCATTTTTCACGTTTCGACGACTGAGAATGTAGGAGATTTGGGCTACAGAGATGTGATTGGTCAACCGGGAGAGAAAGCAAGCGATCTGATTGGCTGGCTTGGATGTGTGATTGAGAGAAACAGTAATGAATGATGTAGATAATGGAACTGCTGACGGTGCCTACAGTGGCACAGCGTCTGCCTCGCTCCAGAGGTGCACCATCTGTGTACAGGTGTGTGTGAATGGTGAAGCAGGGATTAAATGATGTGTGTTTGTGCATGCAGGTGAGAAGCCTTACAAATGCTCCTGGGAAGGCTGTGAATGGCGTTTTGCACGAAGCGACGAACTGACGAGGCACTACCGCAAACACACTGGTGCCAAACCTTTCAAGTGCAACCACTGCGACAGGTAAGAGGCACACTGCAAAAGCTGCAATGCTAGCTCACAATAAATGTATGCACATATTTAACCCTTTTTAGTTCTTGAACACCCCCCCACACACATACACTCAAGCACACTAGTCCACAGTCCTCAAGCGCCCATAAACAAATTTCTTCAAGTTATGAGACCACAAGATTAAACTCTCTCCCTTAAAAGAACCCATCGCCTCCCTTCGCTTTTGTTTTCTCGAATTCTCTCTGATGGCACGCACATAGCCATACTGCATTGGAAGTTAGTGCAGGCCCAGTTCCCTGCTGAATAACTCATTCACAGTCTGGTTCTGTGATACCCATTACCGAATTACTGCGAATATCTCATTCTCACATTCTGTTCCACTTTCCTCCGTCCTCCCATCGGTACAGCGTATGCCCACACTGTGGCTTGAGTGCAGGGAGAAAGAGAAGTTACAGGCATGGGTGTGCATTCCGAGGTAAGAGAGTTATATAACAGTAATATAAAAGAGCTGGGGAGAGGCACAGGAAGAAATGGATGCACGTAGGGCTCTAGAGGAAAGACACAGCATATTTGATGAGGGGTTTTTTGACTGAATACTGAAACATCAGCACACAGTAAGCATTTTTTGTAGGATGGATTCTGATTGGGTGTCAATGTTTTTATCGTTCATCAGCTGGAAAAAATTGTTCTGAAAGTGATTCCAACGATATAGTTTCTCTGTACCTTTATCATTATATCTGTGGTGTGGACTCCGCTATTCTTTAAAGCCGTTGTTGATTGCGATTTCAGTTTTTTAACGTTAGTTAGTGTGTAATGTTGCTGTTTGAGCATAAACAATATATACACAAAGTGGCAACGCTGAAAGTTCAATGCAAACGGAGATATCGTCTTTTAAAATTTTGGCAGTTTAATGCCTACAAAAACGGCTCGTAGGGACTACAACTAGTTACTTCCCGGGTTTGTGACATCACAACCCCCGCCCTCGGGAACATGCAACGAAGGGGGCGAGGCCATGCTGCACTGCTTTAGAGAAGAGGAAGAGTAAAAAAAGAAAAATAATGCGTTTTTTTCTTTTAAACAAAGCATTAACACATGTTAGACTGCACCCCATAAACACAATCAAGCCTAGAAAAAAAACAGTCAACCACCCTTTTAATATTGAGAACAATTTTTAGAACTATATCTTTATAGTTATCGTCCTTGGTGTGAATGGGCCTTAAGTCTTCTGAAAGTACTCTAACCAACAAATTACTTTACTTTGAGTGCATAGAAGTATGCAAATTTGGATTCACACTTCTCAATAATTATTTAAACAATGTTCCCACACCTTTTGACCATTGAATTGCTCATGACTACTAGGTTAGGATGTTTAAAAAATTGCTTAAATCATAACAATTGCACTCCCAAAGAGCAAATTTCTTTCTAACAAAATATTTCATAGCTGAACATACAGTAAATACATTTATACATTCTACATAATACAGGTTTTTCAGGGAAAAAAGAAAACAGGAAATCACAAGTTTAAAATTCCCTTATATTTCATATTTCTAGGTTTTCTGTGACTGTGGGATCCCCGTTTAAATCTTAAGGGCTATTTTAGGGCAGACACACGATGCAGCGTGGTGAACGTGTTTGTATGTGTGTTGGTGATAAAGAGTTGAAGAGACACAGGAACAGCAGAGAAAAAGAGAGATTTGCATTAGCATGGGGAGAAAGAGTGATAGCCTGTCAGGTGACAGTATTAGGAAGCTGTCACTCGGGCCTGGCATGCGGGCGGCAATTACACAGTGGAGGCCGCATGCCCACTGAGCCAGCTCCAGGTGGAAGCACAATTAGACACGGCTCCCTGTCTCGCCATCGGCATCAAACCAACCTCGCTGCAGCCTTTTGAAAGTTGTCCATTGAACATTTCTCTGCTCCACCGATCCCAGCGGACAAGACGCGGCTGGGACGGCCTCTGTTCTGCAGACTGCTGCTGACACCTGAACAGCGCCGTTTTCCCTCTGGCGCAGCCGAGCGCGTGAACACTCTGGGGGAAGGCATGGGGAAATCTGTGTCCCTACACTCATTACTCAGTATTTGGCAGCTATTGCATGACAAAAGGAGGAGGAGCCGGCTTGGATAAGCAAATCTACATTGGCAATTCTTTCTCCCTCATGTCAGGTATAAACAAGGGCATCTTCTGAATTTGGAGTTTAGCCTAAGCAAATTAGCTCCACTGCAGAATCCGCACAGATAGACCCCCATCATTCCCTGGGAGGCATTTATAAGTTGAGCCCTCCTGTTACTCGCTTTTAATACAAAACCTTGAAGAATCTCTTTGGGGAGCACATCCATTTTTAGTTGTGCATTGCATTATGGGTGTTGTATATAGAGTGGAAAAAGTATTACAAGTGTGAACAGCGATGCTGCTGGGATGTGAAAGTGACCTTGTGCAGCATTATTGCTCTTCACTGGGACAGCAATCAAGAGTAATGTGTAGGAATGACAGGAGGAGGCAGTACTGTATGCAGTCTGATGGCAGGAAGGATGCCCAGTCGAATCTGGATGGAATAAGCCAGCGGCTAAAGGTGATTCAGAGTGCACTCTGTTGAAAACGTGCAAATTTGCCCATCATGGTCTTCAGTTTTGCAACTGTCCTCTTCTTTGGCACTGCCTCCAGTCAGTTCGGGGTGAGTCCTGTAACAGAGCTGAACTTCCTGATCAGATCATGAAATAGAAATAGAAATAGAAATAGGAATAGAATAGAATAGAACAACACACAATGTGGCATTTCTTCTACAGTTTGGCATAGTGCCAGACATTTGCAACTGTCTTAAGTTACATAGATGGTCCCTTTGGGGCAACCTGAGGTTAAAAGTCTTGCTCAAGACCATAGCAGTGATTGTTGAACCCACAACCTTTTAGTTCAGCTTAAATAACCTATGCTCTTTAAAGAGACAGTTTACCCAAAATTACATGTTCTATCATAATTTACTCACCTTTATATTGTTCCAAACCTATACAACTAAGTTCATGTACTAAAATGACTAAAACTGAAAGAAAGATAAATGAAAGTTAAATATACAAATATAAAAATAAAAGCTGATTGACTGATTAATAAATACTATAATAATATATAAATACTAAAAGGATACTGGCTCCAAAATGACTCCATACAGCTCAGCTACATAACTATGTAAAGTCTTCTGAAGCCATACAAGTTTGAATAAGGAAAAAAGTTCTCAATGTAATTATTTGGTGATTTTTTTTCTTCTAAATATCATTCTTACATCCATATTTTCAAATGTGGTATGGTAATACTAGTATTACTAAGTCAAAACAATGCAGACTGAAACTAAAAAAGGTAACTACAAATTAGACTTGTGCCGGTATTCGGTCATGCGATATATCACGGTAATGAATATGCACGATATTGTTATCGTGGGCACTTCTAAATACCGTGAATAATTATATATTACAAATTATTTCGAATTTTGAATGCATTTTAAGAATACGTTTCCCATCAACTGGTCAAAATGCACAGTATGCTGCGTGAAAGACGCGTGTGCACTCTGACGTAAACAAGTGCGGACGAGAAGCACATGGCGGAACATGTGAGAGACGCTCTGGATGAAAACGCACTTTCACTCTCTGACAGCAGATGGCGCTAAACTGCAGAAATAATAATAATAATAATAATAATAATTCATTTAAATGCAGCAGCAATTAATCGCAACATGAGAATTTGATACCGGCATATCCCTACTACAAATAGGTAACCTTCATAAAGAAAGTAAATACATTTAAAAAAGGTTTAAACATTAAAATAAAAGGAAAGGCATACAAGTTTGGAACAGCATGAGTTGTATTGTTTCTCTTTTCTAGATGTAATTACTGACTGCACGTGTGTTTGTGTTATCATTACAATGGGTTATGAGGAGCAACAGTCATGGGCAGTCTAACAGTAAATACAGTCAGCCAACACATACACAGTCATACTGTCTCACAGTCACACACACACACCAGTGTATTGGGCATCATTAATCCTGCCTAATCAAGCACAGCCCCCTGTCGGGTGTTGAGAGGGGTTGAGTGAGAGGTGGGGGGAGGGGTTATGAGATCTAAGGGTGTGCCAGCTGGTGTAGCAGCCACTTACAGTGAGTCACAGGACCATCTGTCCAGTCACTCTGCCCTGCCTCCACACACACACACACACACACACACCTAAAAGCCTAGTCACACCAAGATCGATGCAAATCACAAACGAAAATTTAACCAAATGTAATATACAATGTCATCAGGCTCTGCCAAAAATTCACATACCTGAATGAAAAGAAATTGTACAACTGTCATTTGCATAAAATGAATCCACTGTTAGATGCTAATTGGTCAATACTGCAGTCCAGCTGTGTTAAAATTAAACAATATTAAAAAAAAATGGAAAAAATTGTCATAGCAGCACTGGTAATGGTTGATATA
Organism: Sinocyclocheilus rhinocerous; assembly: GCF_001515625.1. Classification (NCBI taxonomy): domain Eukaryota; kingdom Metazoa; phylum Chordata; class Actinopteri; order Cypriniformes; family Cyprinidae; genus Sinocyclocheilus; species Sinocyclocheilus rhinocerous. Next base: position 620,550 of record NW_015667292.1, read on the forward strand.
TGATATTGTTAACAATGCCACAGTAACCACCCACTTTTTAGTGGCTTTGGTTCTGGAAATATTTTTCCCCATTCATTTTTCACATTAGAACTTAGAAAACATTAGAACATTAAAAAAAAAACTCAATAATGGATATAATATGGCTTTTATGAGGGAAGAACTGTGAATGCCAAAACAATGGTACAATATAAAAATACTGATTTGTAGAAATTTGTGATTTGTAAAAATAATTACAAAATATTCATAAGTAGTGAACTGCGCTTTTTTATTTGGACAATGTCAATTAAATACAGGTTCTGAGCTTTTTTTTTCTTAAAGGGTTAGTTCACCCAAAAATGAAAATTAGCCCACAAATTACTCACCCTCAAGTCATCCTAGGTGTATATGACTTTCTTCTTTCAGACGAATCCAGTCAGAGTTATATAAAAAATTGTCTTTGATCTTTCAAGCTGTTTAATGCCACTCAGCGGGTGTTGCAGTGCTTCAGTCCAAAAGTTAAATAAAAAGCACCCATCCATAAAAAAAAAGTGTCTCACACGGCTCCGGGGGGTGAACAAAGGCCTCCTGTAGCGAATCGATGCGTTTTTGTAAGAAAAATATCCATATTCAAAACGTAATAATCACTTTAATGTAGCTTGCGCCAACAGTTGTACACAGAAGCAGCTCCAGGCGGATGACGTATGAGTTCAGCGTTGCGCATGATGCATGCAACACCCCGCTGAGTGTCATTAAACAACTTGAAAGATCAAAGACAATTTTTAATATAACTCTGACTGGATTCGTCTGAAAGAAGAAAGTCATATACACCTAGGATGACTTGAGGGTGAGTAATTTGTGGGCTAATTTTCATTTTTGGGTGAACTAACCCTTTAACCTCAGAGCTCATGGTAGGTCTGTCTTGAAAGGTTTCTATGGAATTGTAAAGAAAAAAACAGTTCCTCTATAGAGAAAATGAATGGGATTGTAACTTCTAAAACCTGGCTTTTACACTCCATAGAACTTAAGCCCTCATTGAGCATACAAGTATGACTGATCATTGCAAATATGATCAAAGGAATTTTCTTGAAGGGCCATACAGAGAAAGAAAATACTGAAAAAATGGTTGTAAATTTGTTCAACATTCAGAACAGAATTCTGCAAAGCAACTGGGGAAAACCAGAAACCATCTGACTGATATATAATATAGAAAATCATCAAGATGACTCATTTGAAAACCAACTGTGTCTACCTGTAGATGTACATCCTCCTTCCACCCCAATTTCTATCTTGGCTGCTTCCCATCCAAAAAGCAACAGTGGAGTTAACACTTTGGCTCTTGACTAATTAATAATGGATACAGCCAGAGGCAAATTGAAATTATAATTCTCCACTCCTTTCCAACTCTCTACACTCTGAGTTTTTATTCATTCCAGTTAAGATTCACTTTCAAAACTATAGCTGTAATATTGGAATCCTCATAGCCGCATAAATGTAACATAGACATGGCATCGCAACACTGTATTTTCCAAGCACATTTATGTATTGCTCCTATCAGCAGCGGCTACATGTGAGCTTAATTGATGATGACACAAAAAAGCCCATGGCCCACAACGAGAAACCAACCGCCATGACTCAAGTGCTACATAACTAATGCGGCCGCACAGTTTAAACAATACCATTTCACCTCCAGCCTCGAAATAATTTCTTAATTCAAACAGGCTCGGCGTGATTTGTGGTTGCACTCCCAAAAATTATATCTTTCACAAGGCTCGGCACAGACTTCCCTGCTAACTGCATTAGCAAGATATGCATTCGAAGCGATCTGTCACCAGTTTTAGAGCAAAAAGCTGGCTATGCTTAAAAATTCATTTTTTTCCCAAACACCAAATGTTGTTTCCTCTGTTCCATCTGCAAAGCCGCCACACGTCTTCCAAGAAACTCAGACTGCGTCCCCTCTTTAGTGTGATGATAACTGTGTTTCCTTAAGTGAATCCAAGCTAACTCTCTCTCCTTCTCTCTTCACAGATGTTTTTCCAGGTCTGATCACTTGGCTTTGCACATGAAGCGACATATCTAAGGCCGAGGGAGACGGGAGAGAGAGAGTGAGAGAAAACGAGTGAGAACGAAGAGGAGAACAGGTGTGCACCGCTCAGACGGGAACATTCACAACAGACTTTGAGCGCACATGAGGGGTCTGGCCGCAAACATCACCAGGAGGAACATGTGAGGCAGCGTGGGCAAACGTTGTTGGATTCTAAAAGTCTTTTCATCAGCGATTAGCCATGCCTTACCGAGTGCTAGCTTGAAGGTCAGACACTGCCAAACACCACCGTTTTTTTTCCGTCATTCTCTTTGTGTACAGTAAATCAATCATTAGCATGGAACGGATACTCAACGCTACATGTATAAAACCGAAACGCACATGCCATTCATCACGTAACAACGGTTCTACTAGAGAATCATGTTCATTGTACATTCTGGAACTTCCTTTTTCTTTTTCCAAGGACACATCACAATAACCAACCTGCAGCTATGTCGTATACAGCAAACAACCAAACACGGAAAACAACATTGCCAATACGTTCTGAGGAGAGACCAATGGAACAAGCGGCCAAACGCAACGCCCGGCCCCCGAAGTAGGCTCTGCGTGGGAAAAAATGAAAAACAAAAAAATACGGCAACGCTCAGGATGTGTGCTGACTTCTCGTACTCTTCGCTCAAGAGCGAACTCTTCTCTGCTCTTCACGCCCGTCACCTCACGGGCGACCGAAATGATGCGCAGCGACACTTTCTTGCCTTTGTTTTTTTTTTAAAGACAGTGTTAAAAAGATGGTTTGTTTTCCTTCTGAGCTGAAATGTCTTAAACTTCTGAAAAGTAAAAACTTGCTTTGTGAACAAGCATAAATGTGCACATACGGGCAACGGGAGGGAACTGTGAGCCCTTCTCAGTATGCACAAGGTTCAGTGACTGCTATCTGGCACTGAAATGAAACGTTTGAAGCATAAGAGGGGAACAAACCCCCCCCAAAAAAGATCGGGATTGCTGGCTTGGTATGAAAGGACAGAAGTCTTCTGTTTTTCATTTTGCTTTGCTCCGATTTGATCTGGGAAAAACGAACCAGAGCATGTCGGCACGGATCTTGTGTGTCGCTCTTGACACTGGAAAAAGTTATTTTGCTTTATGTTGATACTGGCAACCATGTAAGAACGTAGTAGTCTGGTGCCCCGGAGGAAGCCAGTGGAGGAGGCAGCTGGCAGGACGTTTGACTCTCAGATTGGAGCACCTGCTGGGATCAGGATGCAAAAGAACTTGATGGCATCAGCCCAGATAAACTTTGCCTGTTTCGTATCCATTGTCTGCACTGATTTTTTCAATGTTCTCTGTGCTTTTTTTCATACAGTCAAAAAAAGCTCAAAAACAAAATAAAAAAGCATAAAAACAAAAAACTACTCGACGGGAAAAAAGCAGAAAACAAAAAATGCATTAAAAAAAAAAAACTTCACACACACACACCACAATACAGACAGAATGGTTTATTTGCTCTTGGCTTTTTCCTGAGAAAAACTAAAGAAGAAAAAAAAAAGTAGAACAATAATTACCAAGTTAATGAACAGCGTTAAAACGAAACACTGCATGGCAGCCTCTTTCAGACAGATACACACACTCGCACACATACATGCACAGCTTGCCTCTCAGCATTATTTGTTTTGCATCGAAATCTTCACAGCAGGGTTTTAGCAATTGTTGTTTTGTAGGATTGCATTCCATCCAGACGTCAGACGTTAAATCGAGAGCTTGTTGATACACTCGAGTACATTTTTTTTGCTAAACCGGGCCTAGGTCTAGCTCCGTTAACAATCAGCTTCTAAATCGCGGGGACGAAATATATATCATTGTTCCCAAGGTTGTGAAGCCTGTCGTGGCGTCGCAATCAGGGCGTTTCCCTGCTGACCGACCCTCCTCTTCTGCATTGATTTAATGGCTGCAAGGGTGGAAGGGAGATTGAAAGCCATTACGGTTCAGCGGTAACATGTTTCGGAGTCATCACAGACTCTACTAAACGATCCCAGAGCATCCCTTGGGGGACCGCCAGAGCTTAACGATCGATGCCGAAACTCTCAGTGCAGCACTGCCTAAGAGTGAAGGGTTGGGTGACTTTCTCTTGGTTTGAGGCCTGCTGAAGGCAGCTCTTCTATCACTCGTACACACACATACACAGACTCACACACGCTGTCACTTCTGTTTGACCACAACCACACATTAGATTTCAGTTGCCATTATTAGTTGATTTCTTTTTATTTCCATGTCATTTTCTCCATTGAAATGCAAAGTCATGCCAAAATTGACGAAACAGGAGGTGAATTGGTTCATCTCCACTAATGTACAATCAGTTGTGGTTTGTGGCACTTTTTTCCGCAAGAAGCGACCTGTGTATGTGATGACTGTATGTATGAGTTTCTGTAAAGCAAGCAAGCAGGATGTAATGCTACAGTGTCATAATGATGTTCTATAATTCCACAAATGGGGCAATTATTGACAGTGTACAGCATTCTACATGTTTCACATCAACTTTAAAGCTTTGAAAGGGTTACATTTCCGTTTTACTTGCAAGTAGCAGTGATGAGAAGCTACGTTTGTTTCTCACTGCTCTACTTTACTCTACAAAATGACGATTCTGCTTATTCTTTCAGTCACCATATGGGATAGAACAGCAGGAATGCAGGAACCTAAAAAAATGCTTCATATCATTTTTGACACCGACAAACAATGAAGCCAATCTTCAAATCAACACTGAAGATATACATATAAATATTGTCTGTTTAAATTCAGTGCAAAGCAATGTTAAATGCAAAACTACAAACAATACTCCTCTATTGCCAACATGCTCCAGACGTTACCAAATAAATACGGAATAGGCCAATCAGATTCATTAGCAGGCAACATGCCATACATATCCCCCTTGCATATCAAGTGCCATTTGAAACCCCTAATATCTCACTCTCAGAACGACAGCAGCAGTCCAGGCAATCACACAGATGTCTGATGCATACTTTGCCCAAAGATTTACACATTTGCAAATAAACTGCTGAGTGATGAAAGAGAGACATTTGTGTTTAACTATCTCTTCTGCCCTACACCAGCTTCCTATGATTCGTTCTTGAACGTCTAGGTGACCATTGACTTGGTCTCGAGCATGTGAGCTTGTAAAATACAGTTTGAATGGCAAGTTGAGGATGAGTTTAGAGCCTAACGTGAAGTTCAAGCAGCAAATAAGTCGCATCGGTTCTAGCGCTTCTATAGTCAGTGCAGGTCAGGAATGTCTTCAGAAATCAATTTTAAAGCGATCGTTCACACAATCCTAACACAATTCTGATTTAGCTGTACAGAAGACCACTTTATCTACCGCGAGTTTCCGTATGACTTTGAAACGGAGATGATTCTGTGGCGGAGCATTTTACATGACAGTAAGAATGTTTGAAAACATTCTAAGGGAACAATTTTAAGTGTACTAGATCTGGGCACTCTTCCAGTGAAGCTCCCTTCCCAAGCCGTTTGCTTTTTTCAGCTTCAAAGTGGCTTTTGGCAGCTTAAATTGTATACAAAAAGATGCTTGAAACATCACAAGGGAATTTTATGACAAAAGGTCAGAGGTGACAACTTTTTCATTTTTTATTGTCCGTATTGGATCAACATTTCACTGCATAACACTCTTCATTGTTACAGCTAGTTTAGTCTGTTTAAATGACACTGCTGTCAATTGTCTACATAAAATTTAGTGGCATTTCAAGATGCACTTATCACAAGAACAAGGGAACAATTCATTCTTCTGCTTAATAGATAAAGCTTGTAGGTTCATGGCATAACATAAATGGTCTTTTTAGTCAACAGTGCATCAAAATAAAGTCTGCTATTCTGCATATATACTCAAATACTCATCCATAAGGTTCCCAGTCACTCACAAACAGAGGTGAGCACTTTTTTGTCTTGAGATATACTGCATCTTGAAGTGCGTCTGTATCCGTGTTTGTCCAAACTTGATATGTCAGTACATAAGGTTTTCACCAGGTCTTTCCCTTTGGCTTTTTGCGTTCCTCACCTCCCACCCCCATTTATCCCACCCTGCACCTGCAGAACCACGGTCACTTCCTCAAAACTCTATCACGTCAGCTTCATCCCACAGGTATGCGTTACCAGCTGTCAGCGATCTCTTACCTATGAATGTCCATAGACATCATTAACCAGGGAGCAACCGGCCAACAACAGACCTCAATGCTTTCACAGGTGCTCTCTCTCTCTCTTATCCAAACATGGATCTCGCAGACAGCCGCCAGTTGGTAGAGCAGGTACAAATCTGAAAAAGAAAGGAAGGAAAAAATAGAACAGTTATGTGCCATCTTGATTTATCTGTATGGAAGTGGGACGACATTTTGCCATATGTAGGCTGAAGCATGTAGTTTCTCGCTAGAGCAGGGACCCTCATATTCACTGTCCTCTCTTTCCCTCACCACATCACTAACACTCCACCCCCTCACTTCCTGTAATCTTCACACTCTTCCTCTCCGTTTTTTTCTATTCTGTTCTTTCCTTGTGTGTTTTTCTTTATTGGTTCTTTTGCTGTACAGAGTGTTTAAAATATTATTATTTGTATGATATAATGTTAGTATGGTAATGTTCTTTATTAAGGAAGAAGATGAAATTTATTTTTGTTACTGGTCTGTTTCATAATTCTTTTTTAAATTGGTATTGTAAGATATCTATGCAAGAACTGTTCAGTGGAGCATTTTTATTTAAGAATGTAATAAGTGTAATAAATGGTAGAATCTGAATGCCTCAGACTGACATTTTCTGTGACCAGAAAGAAGAAATATTACTTTGACAGCGAGTGAGAGAAACACAGTCTTGTCATAACCTTTTGTGGAGTTCTTTCAAATAGCCAAGACTCATTACTAGACCGTTTTTGTCACAGAAATCACCACATTGTGACAATGGCTCAGTGTACATTGGCTCAAAATTACTTTTTTTGTGTGGTCACGGTTCATTGGAATTGGAAAGCCGAACACAATCACCAACAACAGCACTGTGAAGGTCAAAGACTATCACTTTTTTTTTTTTTTTTGCAGATAGATATTGTTGTATTTGAATTGATTTTACCAGTGTTCACAGTAACAAATAAATTATTTATAAAATCAAATAATAATAATAATAATAATAATTCAGTTACCAATAAATAAGTAAACAAATTTTAAAAATCCATAAATTCCAAGTATTATAGTTCATTAGCCTAGTTATAGGCAATTTCTGGTTGCTGCGTTAATAATATAATTACTTTTATGTATATACATTCAGTATATTGGAAGAAGCCCTGTTGTCCCTATCCTTCAAAGTGGTTGGCCCAAAAAAAAATCATCTATACTACAGCTTACTCGCCCATCAAAAATTTGTCCTGGGATACTAGCATTAGCCCTGCAGGTGTGTGAATGTCGGCCATTTTACAACTACTCATCCAAACAGATTTTCGAGCCAGAACTGTCCATTTTATAATTTAATTTTTATTACAAATTAATGACCCTCCCCCTCCTCAAACTTCTCTCTGCGGGCCATTTTGTGCATCACATCCTTTAATTAGTCGTCACAGGGCTGCCAATGACTAAGCCACCATTTAGAAACTCGTACCCATGACTCAAGGATTTAAAGGGCTAATCGAATAACGAATGGTTAATTAGAGAGTAATTATGTGAAAGAAAAGGTACATCTAGCGCACATTCTCACAGCCTTGTAAATGTCTTCCAGTGAGATTTCCTCCATCAGCTTCGCTCTATTATAGCCGATGCTGGTAATTGAAATTCACATTGTCATCGCCTCAAACCAAAAGCAAATGTGAGATTTATGCGTCATCCACCTCCTGATGCAAGCCTTACTCCTGACAGACACTCGAACGCCAGGATGTTTCATCTCAACAGCGGCAACCTGATACACAGCACATCTGGTGTCAAATGTGTAGAGTAAATCCAATTAATTGCATTTGTTAATGTGTAGGAATAGACGTGTCAGTGACTGCTGAATAATCTCACCTAGGCTAATCAGGAAAAAAGGAATTCTGCAAGCTGCAAATTTTCAGCTCGGTCTCTCGGGATCCGTGTCAGTAGCTTAATGTGCATTTAGCAACTGGCAACTAGGGCTGGGCTTCCATACAGATTTCACAGTTCGATTCTGATTCGCTTCAGATTCAATTCCAATTAATTTACCAATTAATTAAATTAACTATTTATTTTTCAGTTATAATGCCCATTTTGTTGATGCATATATAATGATATTTTCTTTGCTAATGCTGTAAATTATGTTTTTGATTCATTAAAAAGAACCACCTTATAAGAGCCATTTGTTCGTGAATTGAACTACCCTGGTTGCTTTTCATGTTTGTTTTTGATTGTAGGCTGTATGGAAACCTCAACAGAAATATTATTTATTACATGCACTTTTTAATCACAACACATTCTGCGAATTCACGTTCACAACACACAATTCAACAGAACGCAGTGACACCTGCAGGACAGGATGCACTGTACAAACATTTATTTATTTATTTATTTATTTTTAATCTTGGGATTTTAAAAATAGATATAAGGAATGTTCAAAAGAAGATTGTGATTAAATCATGAAATCTATATAGTCCTATTGACAGCTAAACATCTGAATACTAACGCTTTCTTCAAAAATGTAAAAATCTAGTTCAAATTTTGTAAATGTATATGCGATCGCACCAGAATTTTACTAGGAACAAAATATACAAATTTGTTGTGAATAACAACATGCGGTCTGCTTGTTTTCCTCTGGGAAACAGCAGCGGTATCTTCACAGTGCAGACACCTTGGATTGCCCTCCAGAAATGCCACTGTTTACTTCAGCGTCAAAGGTCAAGATTCAGCAGGGTCAGGGGTCAGAGAGGGGGGTCACATATGCACAGCGTTTTAGCCAGATCTTACCATTAATCCAGATAAAGCGCTCAGGGTAAGAGAAGTAATTACAAAAGGTGTATAAGGATTCAACACAATACAAACTTATCTCAGGATGACAGTAACTCAAGAGCAGATTTAGATTGTCCTCTTTTAGCCTGCTTTTCAATCTCATTCAGCAACTCACTCTCTGACTCTCACACACACACACATACACAGTATTTCCTGCCCGTTTTCCTGCACACGCTTTCTCTCTGTTTCCTCAAGGAAAATCTTAAAAGCAGCTGAGTCCAGTCCAATGACTCACGCTCAGGATCGCACGGGGTCAGAACCACTCAGCCCATTCAAAATCCCCCCATAGTTCAGACCAAACATCTGCAGATTCCATTGAGCATCAGTTCTAAGCAGCAAACTTCCTGGATGGAGTTTGTGTGGCTTTTCTTCCCTTTTTTTTTCATGTGTAGCAGTGCTTCCTGCACCACTGCGAAATCTGCAGTACAACAGGAGAAAAAAAAATCATAAAAAAGAAAAATAACTTATTGAAAACAATGGTGTTGGATAAAAATCAAACCAAATCCATTTAAAAAAATTAATTAATTGATTGATTAATTAAAAATTAAATTGAAATCAATTTCTCTATTTACATTAAAAAAAATAACAGATCATTTAAATTTGTCAGCAAAATGTGGCTTCAAATGGTTGCCCAGCCTAGGTAAAGAAATGGAAGGGGAAAAAAATCCACTACAAATTGAACTCATCATGTCTCTGTTCTCTCTGCTCGATTTCAGATATGTATCAGGGTCTTTCAGTAAATCTGCTGAGATCCACCATTATGGCCTATTTCTTGCTCTGCTGAGTAGTCACATCAACAAGCTTCAAATAGCCAATACCAGCACTTCAACTGCTATCTACTGACTGCTCAGACTCATTAATGTCATACGCAGTCTTTATCAGACAGTTGCTGGAGTGTACTGCTTAAATTATTCAGGGTAAACACATGCACATCTGAAGAGGACCGAGGAGGCTTATCTCAGAGAGCAGCCTGTTGTTCTTCCACGTTTCCTTCTCAGTGCATATCAATTTGGCCCGTGTCGGGAGGAATCATCCCGATCATCCTGTGTCTCTGAACAAACTGTGGACCACTATATCTGCAGCCTGCTCTCTGTCGCAGCAAATCCACATTGATTTTAATGCTATCTTTATAGCCGTCTTGTCTATCAGGGGATTACATTAGGTGCTTTTCTGCACATTCAGTCATTAGCTTTCAATCGCATCATTTTCAATTTGAAAAGAGCGATCTTTGCGCTATATCTCAAACGTTTGTTGGCTTAGCTTCAGTCATCGCCATAACGCAAGAATCCAAAATGAATTTGAAATGTCCAATAAAGCATTTGCATTTAAAATCTGCCTGCCATTTTTCATCTCTAATTTGCATAACGTTAAAAATGTCTCCACTTTAAGCTCTCACTATTTTGATGCATTATATTTATATGACAGATTATTATCTAACCTCAATATAACAAATGATATAGTAAAATGAGTTTCAGACTGCCACTCAGAACACAGCTCAGATTTTCTACAGAAAATGTAAAATCTTTTGCAGAATTTGCCAATGAAATGGACACCCCCATCTTCTTAGGCTTCAAAAAGAGAGTGGGGCCATTAATTTCCCTTGAATCAGGTTTCAACTATTAGATGAGCCTTTGAACATGAACTTAAAAGGAACTTGTCCCACTCACAAGTACGCCTCAAAAAAAAAATCGTAATACCCCAGACCTGGTTCCTCTAGCGGGAAAAACAGCACTGCACATACATACAGCCTCATCAAGCATGAGGTGAACAATGTTCCTTTGTCACCAACCTCACCTCAGCACGAATCCCCTTGCCAGAAAGTGTAAAAAGAAAAAGCCCCACTGCCGTTTGTCTTGTCTTTCATCCTGTTTTCCCCCTCTCTTATCAAGCAAGCCTGAGAGGGCAGAGGAAAAGGAAGTACACACACAGAGAAAAAGGTCTGCTGAGAGTCACACGTGTTTCCTTTTTCTCAAGGCCTGTGTGTATTGTTGTGGCCACAGGTGCGGGGCAGAGGGCAAAAACCGCAATTTCTTTCCCTTCCTAGCTAGGTCAAATACCATTCACAGTGCTGGACCTGGTGAAACGCTGCATCTGAGTCTCAGTCTCACACAATCTGTGCTGTCACACTTTTTGTAGATGAAAAAAGCACAATGTCTCCACACTTCTCCAACTCTGGTCTATCAGTAGCTATGTTTCCATCACCCTGTTTTAATGCGCATTTTGAAGAATCGCATGAAAACTAGTGGCGGAAATGGCAAATATAAAAAAAAATCCCTTAATTAAATTAAATCTCACTTGAGGTGGTTTTTGTCTTGTGCGAAAAAGGGTTAATGCAAATAATGGGAGTTGGAAACGCATTTGCCGAATAAATTCCTCCATGCGCATCAAAAAAGTCATAAGCTCATCATAAGCGTAACCTGACTAACCAGTGGACCGATCTTGTTGCACAGCATCTGAAATGTTGTTATGGTCATTCTGAAATGCCCAAGCAATGTTTGTCATCAAAGTATGACCGCATTCATTGTGTTTCGTCTGCTCGCTCTGAGGCAAAAGTAATTTATTAATATTATATATTAAAATTGTTACATTCAGTGGCTTATCCCGCTTTTCTTTGTGATATTTAGTGCCAGTTTATCAGGAAGTGATGATTTTGTTCTCTTTGACTCTTCAGATGGAAATGGTGCTTATTCACAAATGTTTTATGCTGCATTCTAATTTTGCACACAAGTTAAATTCACATCTTTGGATGGAAACCAGGCTAGTGTGTCATTTAAAAAGGAGTTGAATTAATTTAAATAAATGATTTTGTGAATTAGTCAGTAATTAGGACCCAACACACAAAACGCACACAAACTCACACTCACCATAACTGAGAGATATAAGTAATAGTGATAAATATTTAATATATGTATATTCAGAGATCATAATTTACGTCAATACCACTTACATATTGTAAAAAAAAGATATAAAATGGTATGCATTTTCACAAAATATGTATATTATACAAATTGAAATAAAATATATTGTTTTTATTTATATAAATATGTTAATGTTATATACAATTATATACAAATAATATAATTCAGTTTTTAAATGTTTATAAAAGTCTGCATTGCAACTGAAAACTAAATTAGGCCGACCAATAACAAATGGCACCCTAAAAGCTGGCTTACATTCTGCACAGTCCACTCTCCACTGGGTGAATCTACAGTGACAAGACCAGAGCGATATGAATAGAAAAAGGAAAACGTCCTTTTGAAGAAGTAATGAAGGCTCTGGCCAAAATGGATGTCTTTTTATATGACTTAAAGGGGTCATCATGGGGAATAAAACTTTTCCTTGATCTCTGGAGATAAAAAGAGTTCATTGTACTATGAAAAACATACTATAACTTTTAGAATTCAAAACTTTTGTCCAGTGGAAATAAAAAGATAATTTATCAACCACCAACGTATTCACCATTCAGAAACTTTGCCTGCCCAGTGAAGATGAAGAAATGGTAAGAAAGCTGGATAGATACTAGGGGTGTCACAGTATACCAGTATTGACAATAACAGCAATATCTAAATATGAAATATTAATATTATGTTAAAACACATGATAATACCATAAATAATCCAGCATCAGTAAATGGTTGAAACTTCAACATAGTAGGTGGCAGTGTTGCACCTTAATGCTGGTTGCCATCCATCATAAAAAGGACAAAAGGCAATGACACAGTGTCTGTGTAGTTACTACTGCAGCTCAGAATTATGTTAGAGGAGATGACAAATAAAGCAAGTCACCTTACCAGTGTGCGAGTAGTTTAGATTCTGTTAAAGGGGTCATTGGATGCAAAATTCATTTTTACATGTTGTTTGAACAAATGTGTGTTGGCAGTGTATGTACACATCCACCCTATAATGATAAAAATTCACCCAGTGTTTTTTTTTTTTTAAATCCCCCTATATAATAACCCCTTTTTCAAATCAAGCCATTCTCAGATGCTTGGCTGTGTGACATCACACAGACCCAGCTGCTCCCACGATTGTTGATTGACACTAGCATTTTACCTTAGATTCACCCTGAGTGAGCTGTCATCACTCCGCCATTGTTTCGATGCCGGAGCAGGAGTAGACAAGAATGGCTCCTAAGCGATTGAGGTGTTTTGTTGTTGGGTGTAATAACGAACATAGCAGTCATCACTTACTCCCAACATCTGAGCCACTGAAGACGCAGTGGATTACTTTTGTTTTTGAAGGGAATGTGATCTACCTAAATGCATCTATGTTCGCGCGAATCATTCGTGAACCAGCTTCACCTACAGAAGTGAGTATAACCGTGCGTTCACACCGCCGGCGGCGAGAGCGTCAAAGTGGCTGGAAGTCATTCATTTTCAATGGGAGCTGGCGACGAGTAGCGGCGAGTCTTGGACGGTGAGGGCGTCGAGGAGAGTTGAAATCAGGTCAACTTTATGGTAATGAGATATGACGTGGTTCGGCGGCAACCAATCGGAACGTAGAAGTCCACTGCTTGAGAGGATTCCAGAGAACGCAGCCCTGTAAACTTTGGTTCCGACCACATTAGTTCCCAAGCAAAATGGAGGAGAGGTTGATTATTGCTGTGGTGGGTTTCCCAACAATCTACGACGTGTCCCTGTTTGCGTACAGGGACATAAATAAAAAAATGATGCGTGGACCAAGGTGTCTGAGATTGTTGGTGTTCCTGGTGAGTTGCTGATGTGCATTAACGTTATATATTTTCTGAAAATATGCGCAAATTTCATGCTAACTTTAGCGCCAGAGCATACAAAACAGTGTTACTGCAGCAGAATTCTTCTGACATATAGACACATATTGGATTAAACGAAAAATAGGTGTTGTAGAGAGCTGCAGCATTTTTTTTTTTTTTTTTTTTACATCTGATGGAGACCAGAGGTGTATGTCACATATTTTAAAATGAAAGCAGCCGCTTCTGCCTATTTTTTTTCTACAAGGAAAAACAAAAGTGTTCTATAACTGGTCTCCCCTGTGGTATTGTCAACAAATTGCTTAGCTGGAAAAAATAATGATAAATGTCATTAGTCTTAAATATATATATACAGTCAGTGGCACATGCAGCTATGCCATTTCAGACATAGCATGCAAACAAGCTATTCTGAATTGTGGGTAATGAGGTGTTTATATTGAATATGTGTTTTCTATATCAATAAAGTTCTTTTCATCTATCAATTTCTTACTTTCATATTTAAAATATTTCATTTCAAAATAATTCATAACGAAATTCAAACAATAAATAATTTTTTGGCGCTCTTTAATTGTGCGTTCACACCGCTGCCGTCGAGAGCGTCAAAATTCTCTCTGGCCGCCCTGCCAACAGCG
>NW_015667292.1:635077-635436 GCF_001515625.1 Sinocyclocheilus rhinocerous
TTATAACGTTACCCTCCTTGTGGTCAGTCTGCACAAGATCAACAAGCTTGTTTGCTTTGCGGCCCCTTTAAATACAAGACAAGCATTCGATCTACGGCAGAGCGTCCACAAATCTCTCTACAGCATTGTTGGCAGGGCGGCCAGAGCGAATTTTGACGCTCTCAACGGCGGCGGTGTGAACGCACGGTAAGGGGTTTTTATGAATCTTTGCAAATCGCCTTTCCTAATAATGTGCTAGTTAGCAAGTTCTGCGGCTACAGTAAACAGTATCATGAGAACGGCTCGTCACACCACGGAAGAGAGGGGCGGGGTGAGCAGAGCTCATTAGCATTTAAAAGGACATTCAACAAAAAGGGGTG